>NC_132890.1:27072578-27372578 GCF_030463535.1 Salminus brasiliensis | reverse complement strand
GCCCCATACTTACTTACATCAATAACTTTATTTCATTTTGTAAAAACAGCTTCAACAGTAAGTGACAGAGTTGAGATCTTTACTGTGTTGAACAAAATAAATTTATTTACATGAAACACAAGTAATTTTTCTTTGATGCCTTAAATTTGCCTTGAACTCTGAAGATTTATCACACTTAATATGACCATTCTTAAAACAGAATCTCATTTGAATTTGAGCTAGTAGAGAAAGCATGTGTCTGTCTATACTCAAGAAAATAAAAAACACCTGTGGGTGTTTAACTACAAAACATCCAACAGCTTATTCTTACACCTAGACCACTGAAGCCAAACAGCAAGCAAAACACAGACATTTGGCACCACCCAAGAGAAAGTAGCCCCGAGGTAATGAAAACACACTGGCAGTGAGTGTCAGTGACTGGAGGACATACCCAGTATGCAAACAGACGGTCTCAGGAGCCAATGGGAGAGCTGTAGGTTTTATTCAAAAGGTTGTATTACACAAACAAGCCCTGCATGTCACTGACTCAGTTACACTGGACCTGTTCAGAAATTATTCAATCCAACATCAGTGCAGTTTCTGTTTTTAAACAAAAATCACAGCTTTCCCGTTGGCTCCCGGCACCAGCCATTTGGAAACTGGGCATGTTCGCCCCTCTCACTCACCATCAGTGTGTGTGGTCATTTCCCCTAGCCTACCTTCTCTTGGGTATGTCTTTTCATTTTAAGGGCAGATTGACTGCCTGCTTTTAGTGTTTTAGGCTGTAAGAGTAGTTTGTTTTTTGTACTGCTGAATTTGACAATATGCTAAATTACTGCAATAACACTACAATTCACACTTTTGTTGGCACTGACTTATGCTGCTGTTTTGTTGTATGCATTGTTAAAGTGTTGTTTTAATGTTTGTTTTGAAAATCGAATGTATTTAACTAAAAAAACTAAAAAAAAAAACATTTTCTCCAAAACCTTTAGTATTGTCACTCCATTGAAAGTGATTATAATAAATAAATAAAAAATCTATGAAATAACAGTGTTTACATGCAAAATATGTCATGGAAACTTCTGAAATTCCACTTTAATGTAGCATTTTTTGATTGTCAGCCATTCAATTGACAATTCTAATGTTATATATTGTATATAATAATATATAATATAATATATTGAGTTTTTATACAGTTCAAAAAAGAAAACTACAGTAAAACTACAGTTATATTGCATTAATGTTTAATGGAAATATTTACAGTGTACATAAACAGGCATATCAAGGTCTCTTGCTTAAAAAAATGTTTATGTTCACATATGCTATCAGGAGTACTGCAGTTTTATCTTGGCATGGCTGTCTTAGTGGAGAAGTGTGAGCTGTAGCCTCAGCAGGGGGTACAGGGGGCAGAATGTCCTCTAGGGGCACTGCAGAAAGAAGCTGCATGATCTAAAGGAACTGCTTCCCACACACTCTTCACTGCTGTCCACAGACCATCCACAGTGACTGGATTTTTCTTCAACATGTTTCTCAGAGCAGTCCCACAAGTTCTCAACGGGTTTACATCTGGTGATTGTGCAGCTGTTGCATCACCTGAACGTCCTCCTCTTCGGACCACTCCCTCGCTTGACGAGTGCTGTGGCATCTTGCATTGTGTTGTTGGAATATTGAGTCATTCCTGATGGCTTTGCTCCTTTAAATGAACGGACGAGACAGATCCGTTCAGACGGAGGGATCCAATACAATGCACTCTGTGTCAGTCTACTTCCATACTCCTGCTGGCGGGAGTGGAGGTCTGAACTGGCCTTAACTGGACTGTAAAATAAATAAATAAATACAAATGAATTGTCTGCCACCCTTGTCTACCCCATTCTTCCCTGGTCAGTTTCTGACCAGACATAATTTGACAGGCGGACCATTCGCAACATAGCAGTGCTAGTGACACAGCAGTGTGTGTGTGGCTGGTATAAGTGTATGAGACACAGCTGAGTAACAAATCACATGTCAGTGTTGCTGTAGAGTTCAAAGCAGGGCACCACACACAAACCTTTCCAGCCAACATGTAATTCAAACCAAACTAAACTAAAGTAACTGATAACAGAGATTTTTTTTTATTTAACACATTTTAGCTTAATAGCTTAGCTTAAGTACATTCTGTAATTTACACTATTTAATGTATCTTTTAGCTTCATATTAACAGTTGCAAGCATTTAAAAGTCTACAAGCCTACACAGAGGAAGGGTAGCCTGGGGGAAATTACTACACAATAATGGTGAGAGTGGGGGAAGCCATGTCCAGTATGCAAATCAATGGTACAAGAAGCCAATGGTAAAGGTGTGAATATTACTCATCAAGGTTGTACTGCCTAAACATAGAGCTCAGCCTAAAGGTCAGGTTTACTCAGCTGAATAAATGTACCTTAAATCCATATATGCCAAAAGTTGATCTTACACATATGAATGATGTGTATATCAACAAATTATTTTTGAGTTAGTTTGACCTAATCAGCTTTACAAATTTCTGTAGTATCTAGGGATGTTAGGGGTGTCTAGGGAATGTGCTGGGAGTGCTACACTCAAAAATAAAATCTTTGAACAAAATGTGTTTAACCATCAACAGTGGTCCCATTTTTTTGTTTTACATGTGAATACATATATTTAGAAGGACACAAAAATCTTGGGTGAGAGGAAAATACAATAAAATCAGTCAATCCATCACAAAGCAACAATATAATCTAAAATGTTAAAAAGTAATAAAACCAATAAAACTATTTGTTCTCAACACGTTTTAACATCGAGAACAAAGACCTACAAGATCACAAAAGATTACGTAGGGAAGTGTGGCCTGGGGGAAAGACTACACACTAATAGTAAGTGAGGGGGAAAGACATGTCCAGTATGCAAATAGATGGTGCCAGGAGCCAAAGAGAAATGTGTAAGAGCTTTACTCTGACTAGGGCTGTGAAGGGTCTGGTTTCAGTAAGAGCTTTACACTGCACATGTAGTGTAAATCCATCACCATGCCCCAGAAATGTACCTGAAGCTGATCAACCATTCCACATTTTTAGGACTGTCACTTAGCTTTTTTTTTAGCTTAACTGACTTTCACCAAGCATCCAAGAACACCAACAGTATAACATCTTACCACTGCAAAGAGCTTAGTGTCTGCCAACTTAAAAAACACACAGTCAACCATTACGTGAATTCCAGCTTAGCTAAGAGAGGGCAACCTTGGGGAAATGATTACACACTGGCGGTGACTGAGGGAGCAAGACACGCCCAATATGCAAATAGATGATACCAGGAGCCTATGGGACAGTTTGAGTTGAGTTTTACTCATATAGGTTGTATTCCACACACAAACCCACTGTATAGTATTGAAGCAGCACAGCTGACTCAGTTACTGGACTTGTAGAGAAACATGAGTATGAGAGAAATCAGTGAATCCAACATCAGTGCAGTTCATTTATTGTGTGCTGTTTTTAAGCTCGCATGGGCCAATCACTGTCCATTTACCAATGACAACCCACTAAACTAAATTATTAAAGGGGACCCCCTTTGGAAAATGCTTTAAAACAGTTGAGTAATATGTAAGATATATTAATTTAACAACAGACTTTGTTTCTGTGGGTTAAAATGTGGCATTAGCAAGCATGCCAACTTGCACTCAAAACACAAAGACAGCCGGAAAAAGCAACAATTAGCTGTCTATTCTGCATTCTCCTTAACGAATGGCTGAATTCTTACCTTGTCTAAAAAGTTACTAGCTACAGCAAACATGTACACATCTGTTGACAAACAAACACCTACTCTCCAAACACAGAGCAGCACACTGGCTTTGTAGGTAGTGTGCGTTGCACAGCTCCAGGACATTGGTTGTGGGATCCAGCCTCATTCTTGCCTCTACCTGGGAGGAGTTTGAGGTGTGTTCTCCCTGTGCTTGCACAGTTTCCTCCCACCTCACAGACACACACATAGTAGGTGAATTGGCTATGCCAAATTGCCCCAGGTGTAAGTGTGAAAGTGAATGGGCGTGTGGTAACTTGCGATTGACTGGTGTTCTGCCCAGGAGGTATTCCTGTCTTGTGTCCAATGACTCTGGGTAAGCCTCCGGACCTACTGTGACCCTGACCAGGAAGAAGTGGAATATGAAGGTGCATGAATGGATGGATTCCCAGATACAGAGCTTTACATATCTTTCTCTGAGACGCTTGAGAACAGTACTGTATACAGTTGTATATAGTTTCAGCAGTCATGCATGGTGGTCTGTGGTGGTTTTCGATAGTATAGGAAGCCATGGAATGTGCTCAGTCTGTCTCTGGGTTAGATCTTCATCTGTGATGTGAGCTGAAGGGAATCTGGTTCTTTTACTCATTGCTGTTGTTGTAAAATGTAAATGGACTTGCTAATGGCGGACTCCACTTGGCAGCCCAGTCTATGTTTAACATTCTTGCTTTTGGCTGTGCAGCGTGAGACCGGCACGCTGTTTGAAGATGATGGCAATGACTCACAAACATTCTCCCCATACACAGAGGCCTTACAGCTTGCACACACACACAGATACACACACATGCGTGTGTTGCTCTATTGCACACACCACAGCAAGGAAAAAGCATAGGCGTCCTGGTTTTCTGTGGAATCCTGTTTTGCATTCACTACATCATGCAAAACAGTCTGATTGGCTCTATAGTCTTTCCAGCTTTAGCTTACAATCAAGCTCTGAAGCAGAATACATTTAAAGTGGCCTGTGCTCTGAAATCTTTACACCAGACCCTGGCGTTTCTGTATGAGTAAACAAGGGAGGTAATTGTATGTGGGGAATATGAAGGAGTGATTAACACTTAATGTCATATAATCATCAACATACTGTAATGATTGTCCAGTGAAAGTACACTAAAATACCGGCAGCAGGGTTTCCAGTTGTTCACTGTTATTTTACAGTGACTGTACTTTGTTCCCATTTAGTTTCTTTCTGTTTTAGTAAAATACATTAAATATTTTATAAACAATCATAATTTTGTTTTGTTTTATTTGTTTGTCATTTACAGGTTGTTACTATTTTAGTAAAATATTATGTATAAAAAATGTATTAAATAATTTTGCTTATTTGTCATTTACAGATTCCTACAGTTTCAGCAAAATACATTAAAAAACTGTAAAAAAGTAAACAAGGGTTATGGTTTTACTTATTTAGCATTTACAACTTCTTACTGCTTCAGAAAAATACCTTACATACAAAAACATTAAATTACTATTCTTTAATTACAGCATAAAACTATATTGTAACACACTCTCTTGTGTAATCACCAGCTTTTTTAAAAACCGGAGGTCATTATTAACACTACTTTACAGATACATGGTGATTGTGGAGAAAAAGTGTTTGTAAACCTTACAATGACTAGCATAACACAGGATTTATAGTAGGTAGATCTTCCTTCCCATAGTCCTTTGCTGCTACAGACCTCTTAAACACGCCCCTCCAGAGTGACATAGCATGTGACTGTGTTCAGTGGTAATTTAATACTGGGAATTTCACTCTTCTCTGACAGAGAGTAACCAAAACTGAGAGAACTCGCCAATTCATTATGAGGATGAACATCAAGAACATGAGGAATTATCACCAGCTCCATACTGCACTATATAATATACAATGTGTTTGTGTGTGGAATACAACCTATTTGACTAAAACTCACAACTTTCCCATTGGCTCCTGGAACCACCTATTTGCATACTGGGTGTGTCTTTCCCCCTTTACTCACCATCAGTCTGAAGTCACTCTCCCCAGTATACCTTCCCCTATAAGGGCAGTGGTTATTATTTCTAGGTTGGAGTTGATTGTTCTCACTGTTGAAGGTTTTGTCAAGAAACTGGTGTGTAAGGAAGTGTATTTAGTCTGTTGCTGTTACAGTTTGTTACTTGCTTATTTGATGATCATTTGAGGTCTCTTTAGTAGTGAAAAAACACTACAGCAAGATTTGTTAGCTCTCAGTCTCACAGCAGCCATGCTAACAGCCGGACCAGCAGCTCCTCTACAGCTCTCCTGTTACTCAGTGACTATACCCTTTCTGTAGTTTACTCCCATTCACCTCCCTCTGAGCTACTCCTATTAATTAACTGTACTTCTCTCTGCCTTTTCTCAATTAGGAAGAGAGAGAGAGATTGTTAAATGAGGAGAGAAGAAAGGGGAAGAGAGAGAAGGACAGAGGCACAGAGAGAATATGATGATGGTGTGTAAAAAAAACAAGAACAAAGGTGAAAAGAAAAAAGGACATGATGAAGAAAAAGGGAGAGAGGAGAAGAAGTGGAGAGAGGAAGGGATTAGAGAAGAGATGATGAGAGATAAAAAGAGGAGAAAGGAGAAAATGAGAGAAGAAAAGAATAGAAAAAAGAGAAAATGAGAGAAAAAAGAGAAGAGAGGAGAAGTAAAGAGGAGAGAAGAGGATAAAGAAGAAGAGGAGAGACAAGAAGTGAAGACGAGAGGAGAGCAGTGATAGGGGAGAGCAGTGATAGCGGAGGACAGGAAGAGCGAGAGGGTTATCCTTCTCTCTCAGTTTAACCTCTTGTTTAGGTTCTGACGGATCTGTCCTGTCGAGCCGTGCTCAGTCCAGGGTGATTTGATAGGCGTTTTAATGCTGGGTGATAACGTTATTAATTAGTGCACAAGCGTGAAGGGTACTTAACACTCGGATAAAGACGTTGAATCATTGCCGTGTGCAACGGCCACTGCGCTCAGTCCGAGAGGAATACTAATTGTAGGCAGGCCGAATTAGTCGAACCACAGAACAATTCAACATCCAGACTCTTGAACAGAACCAAGAGGAAGGAGAGAGTGAACCCAGGGGAGACTCCACGTCTCGCATTTGTGAGCTGAGATGTGTATTTAGGCCAAGCTTAAGCATAATGAGTAAGGATCAGCATGCATGAGTGAACAATCTGGTGAAATACATGTGAAATATAGCTGTATTTTATTAAACCTTGATTTTAAAAGTGAATTTTTTAAATAGTGAGATGTTGAAATCCATCATTAACTCAAGCCAATTTATTCACAGCATGATTCCAAATCATCATTTGCATGCACCCACACACATAAACACACACACACATACAAAACATTTACTATGTCCGCTTGTCTGACAAGCAGCGGTGCTGCACATAAATTACTGACGAAGTAGGCAAGGAAATTGATGTGTGTGCGTGGCTTTGCATGTGTGTGAGTCCTGCCAATGTGTGTTGCTTAGAAAAACAACATGGACAAGTGATAAGTTAATGTATTACATATTATATATGATATATAGCTTGAACAGTTGGTGGACCAGAGTCTGTCTGGCTAGCTAATGTAAGCTAATGTCCACGGGTGCTCCTGCCTCCCACACGACTGTCTAGCTTTTTTTAGTACATACTGAATGAATCCTGAATGCATGAATGTCTTTTATTCACATATGTATACATTTCTCTTGAAACTGGCTGTAATCTGGTCCTATTTAGACTGTAAAATGTCCTGCGGTTCAGTTTATGCTTTACTTTAAGATTCTGTCAGGCGTTGGTTTGTTTCATGATGATGATGTGTGTTTGTTTATATATTTATTAGGGTTGAGCAATGTTCCCGGTTTACTTTAGGACTGCATCATCATTATCGTTTCAGCCTCAGGCGGTCATATGTATATTTGTAATATCCTGCTTTAATGAATGTACCCTTGATTCCAGAAGAAACATTGGATGAGCAGGTAGACATACACTGAAAAATGTTAATGTGGACCAAAAGTACTCTAATTTATTACATCCAAATTTCTCAAATTATATGTATGATTTAGTTGAAAAATCTGTTAAACTTATTAACTCTGAAGTTAATTTTCTGATTCAGTTCAAACTGAGATTTCTAGTTATGCCTTAATTATACCTTAAAACTCACTAAATTCAGTTAGAACAGGATGCATTATTAAGTTAAAGAAATCTTAACTAAAGGTGGATCACCTTTCATTAACAACAAAATTTCCCAGTCTGTCACTCCTCAGTTGGTTTTTAATACTAATCAGAATTCACTGACAGTACAACCTTGTGTTAATGTAAGAGTGAGCACAGGCAGTATATACATATAGCCTTTAACACCATAGCCAAGCCCTATACCATCCCATAAAATTCAACTGATTATCTAAGAGAAAGTACCCTGAGGGAACGATGACATGCTGACGGTGACTGAGGGAGCAGGACACTCCCAATATGCAAAAAGATGATACCAGGAGCCAATAGGAAAAGAGTTTTACTCAACCAAATATTAAAGCAGCACAGCTGACTCAGTTACTGGACTTGTTTAAAAACATAAATATGAGACAAATGAGAAAATCCACTATCAGTGCAGTTTCTATTGTTGTGTATTTTTAAGATTGCATGGGCCAATCATTGTCTGTGAAACAAACTAAACTCTATTATTATAGGTTGATTGAACTCAAAGATCTCTTTTGAATCTAGAAAATAATAACAAATATTCACAGAGCCCACAATACTTGAGTAATGTAAGATATATGCAGTTTTATGTTCTACAGACTTTAGAGTTCTTGTCTTTAACAGACGGAGTGAGTTTCGCTTTCGGAGTGAGAGAATAGCGGCAAATAACAGCAAAACTCCAAGAGGCGTCATCTGATGGGACATCATGAGGTCACATGACATTAAAACCTTTTGCTTGAAGTAAAAACATTAGCAAAATGATTGGTTTGACGTTTTTTTAAGGAGATTTTTATTTGCTTTTGGACAAACTGAACAGAACAGGTTTAAACCGGAAACCATGTTTTTCAGTTAAACCAGAGCAAAAATACACTTTCAGTGAATGACATGGTCATTTCACTTTTTTTAGTGTATTTTTTTCAGAAAGGGATCCTCAGTGTTGTAAATGAAAGGGCAGAGCTCTGGACTGTCAGTTCCATAAAGTAACAGAGCAGGTAAAACAGACCAGGTCAGCAGCAGCAGCTGAGAGGAGGATATATCATCCTCTCACTACTATTAATACAATTAACGTCCTACTGCGTATGTGTGTCTGTGTGTGTGTGTGTGTGTGTCGTTGGGCAGTGGTATACTGCAGGCCAAGAGAGAGAAAAAGGTTGTTTTCTGGCTGACTTTCCAACAGTAGTGTGCTTCATGTCTGACGGAAAGTCACTGAGAACCAATCAGCAAGAGAATGGAAGAAAATGAACCCAAATAAGGAAAGTGAGAGAAAAGCAGCAACAGCTGCAGAAACAAGTGGACAGACGGTCAAGAAGAGGAAGAAGGAGCTAGAGGAGAGAGAAAGAGAGAGATGACAGAGAGGTGACACGGTGAACAGGGACACGAGAGTGAAATAAAGAGAGTTGGATTGAAGAGTGAGAGAGAGCAGGAAAGCAGCCTTCAGGGAGAAAGACAGAGAGAGCAATAGAAAGAGAGTGAGAGAGGATGAGAGAGAGAGAGAGAGAGAGAGAGAGAGAGAGAGAGAGAGAGGTGACACAGTGAACAGGGACATAAGAGTGAAAGACAGAGATTTAGAGTGAAGAGTAAGAGAAAGGAAGAGAGCAGCCGCCAGGGAGAAAGAGTGAGAGAGAGCAGGAAAGCAGCCTTCAGGGAGTAAGACAGAGAGAGCAATAGAAAGAGAGAGAGAGAGGATGAGAGAGAGAGAGAGAGAGAGAGAGAGAGAGAGAGAGAGAGAGAGAAAGAAAGCTGAAGGCTCGAGGGATGGAGTGACCCTGTGTTTTTGGAGTGTGAGGTCAGTTGGAGGTCAGATGAAGGCCCAGGGGCTTGTGTACAATATGAAGTGTGTCATGTAATCCCATTAGACACCACAGCATCTCTCCGGCTGCCTCCATTTCAGTGTGTGTGTGTGTGTGTGTGTGTGTGTGTGTGTGTGTGTGTGTGTCACCCTGTTCATTCCTTTCTCCATCCTTCAGCACTCATTCGGTTCTGACAACATGAATATTGCCATGGTAGGACATCTGTAAAAGGGTAAAGAAGAAGAAGAAGAAAAAAAAAAAAAGAGAGAGAGAGAGAGAGAGAGAGAGAGAAAGAGAGAGGGAGGGAGAGAGGGAAGATAATGGGTGAGAGACATATAGGAAACACAAGGAAAGAATGAGTGAAGATAGGAGGAGAGAGTAGACAAAGAAAAAGCGAGAGATATACAGAGGGAGAATCCAGGGGGTAGGAAAGAGAGAGAGTAGACAAAGAGAAAAAGAATAGAGTTGGTGAGAGACATATACAGAGAGAATAAGGGGATGAAGAAAGAGAGAGAGAATGCGTTGGAGAGAGAGATTGTGAGAAGCAGCGAGTTGGCAAGCAAGAGAAAGAGAAGTTGAAGAGAAAGTATAGAGAAAGAGAAAATAGCGAGTGGGTGAGAGACATATAGAGACAGAGAATGAGGGGAGAGAGTGAATCAGTAAATAAGACATTGAGAGAGAGAGAGAGAGAGAGAGAAGCAATGTGTAGGCAAGCGAGAGAAAGAAAACATGGAGAGAAAGAGTAGACAAAGAGAGAAAAAAGTAGGAGAGAGACAGAGAGAGAATGAGGGGAGCGAGCAAGAGATAGAGAGAAGAAGTAAGTGAATGAGAGAGAGAACATAGAGTGGGTGAGAGACAGGCATGCACAGAAAGAATGGTTGAAGCAGGCAAGATAGAGAGTGAGTGAGTGAGTGAGTGAACGAGAGAGAGAAAGAGAGATAGAGAGAGAGAGAGAAAAGCAATGAGCAGGGATGAGAAAGAGATAGAGAAAGGAGGAGAAAGAGAGTAGCGAGAAAGAGAATAGAGAGTGGGCGAGAGACCTATACAGAGAGAGAATGAGAGGAAAGAGAGAAAGAAGCAGTAGGCAGGCAAGCGAGAGAAAGAGAAAGGAAAAGACAGAGAGAGCAGACAAAGAGAAAATAGAGAGTGGGTGAAGACATATACAGAGAGAGAATGAGGGAAAACAAGAAGCAGACAAGAGAGAGAGAGAGCAGCAGAGAGAGTAGAAAAAGAGAATGGGTGAGAGACATATACAGGAAGTGAATGCTCCCATCCGTGCAGTGAACACACGCATACACACCAGTAAAACACACACGGGACAGTGGGCACACATGCCCGGAGCAGTGGGCAGCCATTGCTGTGGCACCCGGGGAGCAGAGAGGGTGAAGGGCCTTGCTCAACAGCCCAACAGGGGCAGCTTGCAGAGCCCAGGTATCAACCCCACAACCCTGTCATCAATAGCCCGGAGCTCTAACCGTAGAGCCACTGCCTCACAGACATTGTTGTAAGAGGTCAGAGGGGAACAGTTGTGGTTTTACCTGCAATCTTGATGAAAAGCCACATATCGCAGAATTGCATTTTTCTAAAGAACTGACCAATCACACAAACACCACGGAGAGGCGAACGGAGAAAAGCAGCTTGATGGATGAGGCGCAGTCACCAACACACAGTCATACATTTTACATCGTTTTTTTTTTTTTAACGCCTCATGTATGTTTGTCTGAGTGTGTGTATGTGTGTATGAATCTACAGGGCTTTGTGTGGGAGGCTTAGCGGAGCTAACAGTGTGTGTATGAGTGATTGCTGATTCGTGTGGAAATCAAATCATGCTGCAATAACCCTCACTTCAATAAGACCATATACAGCCAGTTTCAGATACTACGACTAATTCATCACAACGCGTTTCTCTCTCTATTACTGCTTATGTGGATGAAATCTGAGTGCGAGCTCCGCTGCACAGTCGGCATCAAACCGAATCACGCTTACGTTAGCTTGTCACATACTGTTATGCCTATTATGAGTCGATAAAGCTATTAGGCAATCGGAATGAAATATTAGCTGTATCTTTATATCATTTTGGGAAAAAAAAAAACATGACTGTAACCTCATTTATTCTTTGTATTCTGCTGCCTTACTTTGCACGGCTGCTGTTGCGTCTGATGGCCCTCATTAACATAGAAATGCTGTAAAGAATTGAATTAATTTCAGTATTCTATTGTGTTTAGAGCAATATAGTGCTTAATGTTGTACAGCATCTCATCAGCAGCCCTGTAATAACGCTTAGAGTACAGGCAGATTATACTACATCAGTCTGTTTGGCTACTGTAGCATTAATTGAACAATATTGTGGTAATGCATCAGAACATACAGAATCACTGCATAATTAGGCAGCAGAAGGATCTGTGTGAAGCAACAAAGCAACTTTGACAAGGGCCAAATAGAGGGTATGCATGTGACATTACCGGCAGCAAGAATCACTGAATTCACGTTCACTGAGTTGTGAAAAGACTGCCTGAGTGGCGGCATCAGCGTTTAGTGTGAATGTTGCAGTGTTGCCAACAAATCTAACACTTTTAGGGTGTCTTTGTCATCTCCCACAACGTTATTCTTTTATTCTACAGCTGCCAGGGACTGAAACGTATGGGAGCACACTGCTTCTTAAAGTAATGCTTGAAAACAGGTGGGAAAAACTAGCCCACCATACTTGCGAGTTTAGCAACATGCTAAGTTCAATTAAAAGGGAGAGCAAGCAAACCTGGATGAACCAGTCTTCTGAATGTGCCCAAAAACAGTCAAAAATACTCTTAAGACCATTCACTAAACTTTGTGCTCTCAGATATAAAGCTTTAACCTATAAATGGGTGTAATTTGTGCCTCAGTTAGCTGGACATTCTTCTTGGCTACACACCATTGTTTATTGACCATTGGTTCTTTGGTCATTTGGATGGATTGCTGTTGAGTTCAGCTGCCTTTAACTTGAGCAGATAATAGCTTGTTTCATTCCCAGTTTGTCCATTTCTTCTAACAAACACAGATGTGTTGCATAATGTTTTGCCTCTCAGTCCAACTAAAGGGGGCGTGTCCCAGCAGGAACATGACTTGAATATATATCCTCTATTGTGGGTCAGATCATCTCCAAAACATCAGGCAGGTCATGTTGGGTGTTTCCGGTATGCAGTTGTCAGTACCTACCTAAAGTGGTCCAAGAAAGTACAATCAGTGAACCAGCAACAGGCTCTTGGGCCCCATTAGACTCACTGATGCAGCAATCTTGTGGAGATTTAATGCCTTGGTTGGTCAGAGCTTCATAGGCACAAGCTTAAATATAGAAGTATGCAGCTATTAATCTGTATACTGTCTTTAATAATAAATACACAATCCAGCAACTTGTGGTAGGTTTGACCATTCAAAACAGGGGTAATTTACATATATTAGTCTTCTTTTTCAGAGACAAACTGCACACACACATTCTATGTGTGCAAAAAGGGAATGGAACATTGTTAAATTCAGTTGCTTTTAGCTTTGGGCTGTGTTTGGTATTAGCTTTTTGGAGTGTTTGGAGGCACAGGTGGTTAATCAGAGCTGTAAGATGTAGTGGTGCTGGAGCCTCTCTTTCGAGGGCTCTTGAATGAGAGTGGGGTGTGCTAAGGATGGCGGAATGGGCTAAGCTAGCTTGCTTTTCATCTGTTCGTTACTCCTTCTCCTAGAGCACCTCTCGTCTGGAGATGCAGTCCATCATTAACAATTCTGGTCTGATTGTCCAAGACAAGCTGATCAAAAAGCCGTTTGTACTCGTGGGAGTCAACTTTAGGCTTCAGTTCACAGATGTGGCTTCACAGTTCTCTCACAGATATAACCCTACAAGAAAGAACAGTCAATGAAGTGGAACGGTTCATGCTATCCTGTTTCTACACGTAGGGGTTGAGAATATATGTAAGTAATTAATGTGTTCATTGTTCATATTTTAATAGCAGTATTTTTTAGGTATAGGTTTAGAAATTTTTGACTTTTTCTCAAGTACATTTTCGGTTCCTTTCTATATGTTTTCCTTGCTGACCAAGAAAGAAGGCACCCTTTCATATTTGCTGACCAGTGCTTCACTTGATCCACATGGCTACTAAATCAGGCAGAATCTAGGAATGTTTGCTAACTGAAATTTGATTTACTAACTGATATGTTTACTGACTGAAATATGATTCCACTATTTAATTTCCATATAGTTTTCAAAACATCCCTGTAGTTCCCCACTGGAGTCACCACTTCGTATAGCCCCTAAAGACGAAGTTACACTACACAATTTTTACCCTGATTTTAGCCCTGATTGTCAGTGTAGCTGAGTCTGTGCTGGTTGGCTCTAGTCTGCCGATCCAGCTGCTTAATTTTCCTTAATTTTCACTTAAAAGTCCCTCTCGTGCTTCCAAAACAAGGATTACTTCTTGCCATCTTCATTTGAGTTAGGCCTGCCCTTATCAGATGAATTACCACCAGAAACAGCGGTGGTCTGACCTGTACATACAAGCGCTGAGCTTCGGTCATCTGACCCTTCTGGCATCCTAGAACCTATGTTGTTTTCACCTACTTTTTACAAGAAAGGTGTTACAGATCTATAATGAATGCTAGATGCTGCTTCTTTTGTGTGTCATTCAATTCCATGAAGATCTTCATTAGCCACGTTTACATGCAGCCTGATAATCCATTAATAACCCAACTATTAATCAGTATATCATATGTCCATGTATGCAGCTCAGTCAGAAGACTAGTTCGATTGTGGCCATGCCGAGTAAAATTTCAGTCTGGTTGACCAAGCTGGGTAGTCCTTGCTAAAAAGAAGAATAGTAGCCATGTTAACACCTATATCCAATTACAGTCCCATTCAGAACATATAAGTACGTTCTCCACATGTACAAGACAGCAGAAAAATGCAATATTGTTGGAATAGAGGCTCTTATGGTACGTGTCCACTGCACACGCCACAGAATTCTCTGTCCACTTCAAGGAGCAAGGCACTAGTGAAGGTATTCACTCGCTGGACGGCAAATTCCTTGCTGTGAGCAGTGGACATGTACATTCTGCGGTAGCAAGATAATCTTTCATCAAGTCGCATAAAATCATGAACGTCATATGGAAATGCTTTCACTCTAATAATCTGTGAATTTCTTCAGTAAACTCTCTCCCACTAGTTTTCACTGTGCACAAAAATGGGGATCCGAGGTATTTTAAAAAGGGTAGACAACTGGGTCAGAGCATGTCCAAAACTGGTATGAAGTGTTCAGTACCTACCAAAAGTGCTGTCAGGAAGGACAACCGGTGAACTGGCAACAGGGTCATGGGCACAAAAGGCTGATTTGCATTGAGAGTATAGGCCAATCCTTTGGTCTGATCTCTCAGAAGAGCTACTTACTTTAGCAGAAACTGCTGCAAAGGTTAATTCTGATTAGATCTTGTGGAATCCACACCTCAATTGGTCAGAGGTGTTTAGGCGACACGAGAGGGACTAACAAAATTAAGCAGCTGAGTCGGCAGACTAGTGCCAATCTGGGTAAAACCGTGTAGTGTTACTTCGTCTATAGGGGCTATATGGAGTGGTGGCTCCAGTGGGGAATTACAAGGATGTAGTGAAAACTATATGGAAATTATATAGTGGAATTGTATTTTAGTCAGTAAATATGTGGATCCTTCAGCTTGTCAGCTCTGCCAGTGTGTTTACTGATGAGATACAGATCAGTTAGAATCATGGAACAGATCTTTTAGTTTCCAGTGAAGTTAGAGGTCATGGGTGGGGTGGGTTTAAACCCCAGTGCAAATTGAACAGTAATTCCTACCAGTCAAAAACTGGGACCTATATAGTATTCATTCAAAATAATCTATTAATATTTTTTATCTAGTATTTATATTTATTTGTATTCATTTTAATGCCAAAAGGTGTTTACAGGCCAAAACACACTGACTGCTAAGAAGCACACATATACTCCCACTGCCATATCAGAAAGTTACGACTGTATGTGTGAATTTTATAAACATCTCCTTCTCTGTCTTTTTTTTTTTTCACTCTCCATGTTGCCCTAAGCTGTACTGGGAGAGAAACGGAGAGTGTGTTTCCCGGGGGGGAGATGAAATGTAAATTGGGAGACGTGGGTACACTGTTCCTCTAGTCTGGAGCTGTCTGATAGGGCCTTGCTAGAGGCTTATTTGATTAGCTTAATTCCAGCCTCATGTGGTCCTCCTCTGCAGCGTTCCTCACATGCTCCAGCGACACAGTCAGACAACTTATTCCCCCTCGCCAATTAATGAGCAATTTGCTCTGACGAGTAAAGAGGCACACACTAAGAACAATGTGTAGGCATGTAGGGATATTTTTTGGTTGTTGTTGTTTTAGTATGTGGCCTATATCTTGTGTTGCCCACACAGCAGAGATTAAAATAAGAAATCTTTGTTTTCTCAGCATTTGTGATGCACCATGCTTTTCCTTTCCTCCCAAAGCACCAAAGATAAGAGAATGCTGTTGTTACTCTTATGATGTGGAGCTTGAAAGTTGCCTTTCGTGTATCTGTTTTTCTGTGTGTGTGTGTGTAGAAGAATCTTGACAAAAGAAAAAAAAACATAAAAACCAAGAGGCATCAAAGCGTGGTAGAAATGAAGTCTCCTTATCCTGGCATAGGCACACTGCCCCCATGTCATGTCTCACATTAATCAGAGCCAAAAAACCTTAGAGCACGTCAGCGGCAGCTTAACACAAACAGATACAGACAAAAAGCCAGAATTTATCATGGCACACTTTATAAAGAATTAGAAGACGTATTTCCGAGAGGGATTTTAGATAGCACAGAAAATGAAGCTTTGCATGGCTGGTGTTCGTGCATTTAGATAGAAGACTACAATCTAGTGACACAGTATGTCTGCAGGTTTTTATAGCAGTGACTGCCATAACAACCACCAGCCACTGTGGACCTGGACTGGAGATGTTTACAGGACAGGAAATCTGGTATGGAGACACCCTTTCTTATTACTTTACTTCTGGGGGCGCTTTAAAAAATAACGATGTGGGGTAACGAGTGGCTCAGCAGATGCTAGCACTATGGCCTGATGATCATACGTTTGAATCCTGGGCCATGCTGCTCACCATCACCATCAGCAGCCTGAGCCTGAGAGAGCACAACTCTCATCATCAGTCCTATTGTAATGCTGGCGTCTGTTGGTTGACGTACTCAGAGTTGGGGATCTGGCGCTTTCTTTTGAACATGCATGCATAATTAGTCGGATCAGCTACTTCAAGGTGCTGATCCTTGCTTGTATAATATTTATAGGAAGGCATTGAGATTAGAATGGGAATCTTTGGAGCAGCTGCACATGCCCAGTGCTTACTGTGGTCATCATGTCCAATTCTAAGTGTCACCATCCTTTGGGATGAGCTGATGTTTGGCAATGATGATGCTAATGGCAGAATCCGATCAGATTATCATGTAAATCTTCCAACCTCCAACCTTGTGTAAACCCTTACCAGAAGAGTAGAGGCTGTTGCTGCAGTGAACAATGGGGAACAAACTCCCTATTAATATCCTTGATTTCAGAAAAACTGTTAGACCAACAGGGTGTAGAGATTTAGAAATAAGAAATCAATAAATGAAATAAAAGAAGTAAACAATAAAAGGCCACTGAAGGCAAAAACAAGGCAAAACAACACAATAGGGTGATAACACAAGATTGAACTGCTCCATTATCTTGGGGCAGCAACAGAAAATGCACACTTGCCTTTGAAGCTCTAGAATGACAAACAATTCAAAACGCCTTCCTTTCTCTTCATATATCAAACCCAGACACGTCAGGCATGAAATTAGATCAGGGAGCATCAGGTGATATGATGATACGAGGGCGCACAACATGGCAGAGCAGACTAGAGCGTTATATCCTGCTTGAAACAGTTCAATGGCCTTTGCACTGATATAAAAGTGGCAAGTCTTTTGTAAATCCCAGCCTCAATTACAGCAAGAGAGGCCAAACTCAAGTAAAAGCTTAGTGTAAAAGGGGCGCCAAGTATCAATTACCAAACTGAGACACCAAACTGATCTCAGATCAGTGTAAAAAAAAAAAAAAAGAAGAGCTACCCAAAGTCCATCTGTCCTCTATTGCCCATGTGCTCATTTGTCACATTTACAATGGAAACATCCAAATTTACAGATGCTATCAATTAATCACCTCTGGTATAATTACAATCCAATTAACCTCTCTCTCTATGTGTGTGTGTGTGTAAGAGAGTTTTTTTTTTGTCTTGGGCCTTCTGTCCCAGTTCCTTTTGCACTCAATCATTCTCTTATAGAAAGTACGAATGGGCCACTGAAACAGAGTAACAGGCTGGAGCAGAATGCTAAATTCCATTTGCTTAACCAATACAGCATCTCTTAATAGGTTCTTTTTTTAAGGGTACTTGGAAAAAAGAGGTTTGTAATAGGAAGAATGGCATCTCTGTCATTCCCACTCTGGGCCGGAACGCTGCTACTGCACTTTGTAACTTTGGTGGAGCTGTGCATGACCTGTCATATTGCTGTACAGTACACAGCAGCAGCTATGGGTCTTCAGCTAGCTATAAAAGAAGGTAGCTTAGTATGAACATCGCGGCAGAGGCTGAAAAAGACATCAGCAGAGGAAGCAAGGAAGAGAAAGAGAGAGATGCTGGGTTTTTACAACCATTTGCAAACCTTTTTATGGCTGTGATCTGTGCAGTTCAGAGACGCCGGACAGGACGGGCAGTGGCCCACCTAAGGAGGGCTAAAATTTCCTTGACTCCTGTTCAACATTCACCAAATATCTGAAAGCACAAACACGGCAGATGTTCTAGAGCATAGAGCAGAGCCTTTTTTCAGGTGAGCTGTGGATTGATCCTTTAAGAATGCGCCATGGTCAGACCATCTGCAGGGCCAGTCGTTCCCAATCACCAACTTGTGCCTTCTTCCTGTCAGCTGCTTACTTGATGTTGTGCAAAGCTGTCGCTAGTTTTTTTTTACTCATCCTATTTTGACAGAGGTTTAGCAGCTAGCTAGTTGGGTTTGCTCACTTGCCACTCATGTTTTATCTTTGTTTCAGTGTAAAGGTTTTTAAGGTTGTAAGGATCGTGATTGTTTTATTTAGGACTTGTTTTATTTAGCTCCACATCTATAGGGGGAGCCCAATAGCAAAAACGATCAATTTGATGTTGCTTTAACGCTTTTGCCTTAAAACTTTCTTTTACATTATAACAGATAATGATCAGAATATATATAGAGAGAGTATACTCAGACATCAAGGAAACCAGGTCAACAAGTACAGTGCAAACATTAAACCCAGGCTCAGATTGCTGAGATCTGGGTGGGACATGAAAACATGCTGAATTGTGGGAGTGTCTTGGTGTTTTTAGTTTCCATGTTTCAAACTCAGTCTCGGTCCTGGTGTCAATGAGTGTCATTTTGGTCTTTTTCTTGGTCCCGTGGGTCCCTCTGACACTCCTGTTCTCCCTCTTCCAGGCCAGCGGTTTTAGCAAGTCGTGTCGGTGGCTCTTTT
This sequence comes from Salminus brasiliensis, assembly GCF_030463535.1. NCBI lineage: Eukaryota > Metazoa > Chordata > Actinopteri > Characiformes > Bryconidae > Salminus > Salminus brasiliensis. The sequence continues at coordinate 27,353,338 of NC_132890.1, read as the reverse complement.
AAAGGCCCAGAGCTGCTGTTTCTCAGCCCTGCCTGAGGCCTCCAATCGGCTTTCAATTAGCAGGAGCGCTGTAGCCCTGCTGGGGATCGATCCAGAGCAGCAGAGAGAGAGAGTATGAAGGTGTGGATGAAAACATGAAGAACAAAAGGGCACAGAGGGCTTCTAAGTGAGTAGCTAAAGGTACAAAAGAGAAAAAGGGGTCAAATTAAAAAGACAAAAATGTAAAGTAAGTATATAAATGCTAACTACATTACAGAGCCACCTATTTGTAGAGGTGAGGTTACTTTGTGCCTCATTTCAGGGTCTTTCATTCAAGACAAAAACTTCCATAAAGGTCCTCTCGAATCCAGCCATTATTTCTTTCCATGTGAACTCAATAATAGAGGATGAAAAGAAGTAACATTTCTCTGCACAATTCCACACAAACCTGCACATATCGAAGGTCAAAGAACAGCAGAAAGTGAAAGAGCTCAGTGCAGTGGTGTGAAAGAGTGCAGTAGTACTTGCATAAGGTTCATTATGAACAAACACGCGCTGGAGAACTTTAGAAGTGACTCGGCTGACATTTCCAACAAAAGCGAAAAGGAAGTGACAAAGACCTGTCGTGCCAAACCAGCGCCAAAACACAGGCAAACAAATCATCACCTTCACCTTCAAGCATTTCACTTTTCACCTTTTTCTCTGCGTTTCTGCAAGCCACAGCACTTTCCTGCGATTCAGAACTACAAAACAACAGAGGAATCAAACAGACGAGGCTGCGTGAGGAGAGAGAATATGAGAGAGGATGGAAGAGAGACAGCATAAGGTGCTCAATGTGCACTTTTTCACCCACTTCACAGCAGCAGCAGCACCGAGAGAGAGGCATCTGTTGACTAGGTGGTGAGGGCTGAGAGGGTGCTGTGAGGTGTGGGTGCTGAGATTATAAACCAGTGGCAAAACATGACCTAGGCCTTCAGTTCAGCCCAGAAATGTCAAAACTCGGACTAAAATATGATGAAAAAACCCACTTCTATAAACCCACTTCTAATATTTCTATAGCTCCCCTATGAGATTCTTGTGAAAGACATTCTTGTAAAAGATATTCTTGTAAAAGGCATTACTGACACTTATTTGATGCTTGTAGCAGACATATTCTACCTTGTGTGTAGCAGTGTAGCTCTTTCAGTAAGGAGTCCTGGCACAGAGCTGCTGCCACTTCTTGCCATTTCTGACAACTGACTGAGCCCTGGTAAGGATACAGCTCGTATCAATGTCAAAGTCATTCATTCAAGAATTTCTTCTGTGGTGAGCAGCAAATGCAGCTTCAGCTTCACAATTATGTTAATTTCCACTGACTATAATAGGGAGAATGGTGTCTCTGTCATTGCCACCATGGGCCACTACTGCACTGTGAAACGTTGGTAGAGCAGCACGAAAACGTAAATGTGAATTACACTCTGCCCCTGTAGGTGGAGCCCAGGAGCAAAAAATACCAATTATCACATAAACCCAGATAACATGCCCATGTAGGGCCTGTATGGGTAGCCCAACAGGAAACCAGAAAGTTTGTTCATGGGTTCTGTTCGGCCCACAATATGGATGCCCACCAGGGTCAGCGATGAGTCCAGGAGGGGTTAACGTGGCCCCGATTTGGTTTGTATACTGCAAATGGGGCCTGATCGGACCCATGTGAGATTAGGGTGGGCTGTAACTATCACATTGTTTGGTTTCAACATTCAAATTGTTTATTCGACGCAATCTGCTGTCGCACAGCACTGAGATCTCATGCCTGAAATCATTCACTACCTTGTTGAACTCCATTCCCTATAATAGTGCTCTATATAGGGATCTTGATTGTCACATGTAGGGGTAGTGAATAGGGCACAGCTTCAGACATATAGCATATTGGTGTTTTTTGCTATGGTAGATATAGGTGTTTACTTGCTATGGTAGACCAGACGGTTGCTCTGGGGTTGCTAGGTTGTTGCTAGGTGGTTGCTATGATGATGTTACTTTGCTTTGCAACCAATATATATAGGCAATAAAAAAAAAAAAAAACACTAGACAGAGAATACAACCATTAATCCCTGCACTAGGCTAGACAGAGTACAGCAGATGAGGGGGTAGGGATACTATTGTACATGTGTTTTATTAGTACACACTGACAGTAAGTAACAGTCCTTAGCAGCTTGGACAGTGTACAGAATTAAAGTGTCTGCGCATATAACCATAAATTAGTGTGATATCTCACCGGGCACAGCAAGTAGAGCATCAGATGAAAGTAAGAAGCAAGCATGAGGTAGTTGAGTCTGCGAGTAACTGAGGAACATCAGGCAAATCTGTTCAGCAGTCTGACAGCCTGGGGGAAGAAGCTGTGGAGGACTTGGCCCGAATGTTGTGTAGCCAGCGTCCAGATGGGAGGGGTAAACAGTCTGTGTGAAGGGTGAGGGAGATTCTTCCTGATGTTGCAGGCTTTCCTTATACACCCGCTCAGTGTAGATGTCCTTGATGACAGGAGAACTTGACCCAGTAACGTGCTGCCGTGCTCTCCTGTCTGAGACGGAGCAGTTTCCCTACCAGACAGTGATGATGGAGGTCAGGAGGCTCTCTAGGATGCTTCTGTAGAAGCAGTTGGGGATGGGCGAGCACATGCTGGTTCTCTTCAGGAAGTCTCCTCAGGAAGAAGAGCAGCTGATGAATCTTCTTCACTAAGGAGGAGGGTTTCAGGGATCAGAAGGGTTTGTCAGTGATGTGCACTCCTAGGAACTAAGTTATGCACTGTTTCCACTGTCATCCCGCTGATGAGCAGAGGGGTGGAGGAGCTTGAGTCTGTCTGAAGTCTACAATCATCTCTTTTGTCTTGCCGACATTCAGAGAGATTGTTGTCCTTTCACCAGAACTCAAGCTGCCTCACCTCCCCTCCGTAGGCTGTCTCATCATTGTTGGAGATCGGCCCCGCAACTGTCATGACATCAGTAAACTTGATGGTGTGACTGCTGTGATGTCTTGCGACTCAAAAACAACAAAAAAAATGCACCTTTGTTGTGACCTGGGAGGCCATGGCAGTGTTACCACGCCACCACCTCTGTCTTTAGGAAAATTACCTTTAATGACCTTATTTGTACCCAGTGACATACACTGTATGTCCAAATAATTATGGACACCAATAATTCTAATGAATGCATTCAACTACTTAAAGTTGCACCTATTGCTGACACAGATGTGCAAATGCCTAGATGTGCAAATTACCGAGCCCCTGTAGAGATGTACTGCCAATAGAATAGGACTCTCTGGAGCAGATAAACATAAACCTACTGGCACTTTTGGCAGCTGTAAAATTTTATGTTGTTTCTGTGGCAGCATCCCAACTCATACATGCCTTTACTGAGGCCACTCCACTAATCAATTTGCAATTTAAGTGCTGGCTAGTTTCTGGCCTATAAAGCCTCCAAGCATTGAGCTGTGGAGCAGAGGTTAGGATGTTGTGGCTAAGGGGGGCTTCAAGTAGAAAGTAGTAATTGTAGAACCATGGCAATGTGTATGTGTGAGGGTATGAGGGAGTTACTTCTACTTAAGAGTCAAAAAGCAAAAACAAAAAACAGTATAAACAAAAATCTATGAATAAATGCATCAATAAATAAAAGCCCAACTGAGTTGAGGGAGCCATTAGCATCATGTATCAGCACTGTTTATTTCTATGAGATTTGGTACATATAAAAAAGTGCGCGTCTCCAACCTCACTATGTTTGCTTCATGTACTGAAAGTTTGAATAGTCAAGACAGCTGATTGAGTGATACCTTCAACTCAATGGTCACTCCATAAGGTAAAACCCAAGAGGAAATGTAAAAACTAAACAGAGTGTTTTTGATGTAAAGGTAAAGTCGTTGTTTTACAGAGTTTAATAGAGCTGATCCTTACTTCTTGTTGTTTGAAGTGTCCTGAATAGACCCTGTCATGAAATGAACAATGAACTGTGAGCAGTCCCTGAACACTGACAGTCTGGTTGGGATAGAGTGGGGGAGGTGTTCCATGTAAAGAGACAGGCAAGGAAAGAGCCATGAAAGCAGGTTTTGAAGGTGTTGTATGACGAGGGACGAGGAAATACTCTTACTTCGAAAAAGTCTCTCTATATACAAACACACACACACACACACACACACACACACACACACATCTCTGTTCAAAGGCTGTCATCAAAGCTAGGCAGAAATGTCAGGCCTACAGGCAGGAGAACAGTGTGTGAATGTCACTCTGTCTCAGTCAGAGAGCGAGGGAGCACGAGAGAGATAGAAAGAGAGAGAGAGAAGACAGTAGTGCTACAGCAGAATAGCTGGACAGCTCTCAGTGTAAATCTGCCCACCGTTACTAGACTTTACTACATGATTTACTCATGTGTCAAGATTGCTCAGAAATGTACATGTAAATAACATTTGCAATTTCCCCCGATAACAGATTTAAAATAAATAAATAAATAAACAATTACAATAGATATACAATATACAACATATTTAGTGATTTAATAATTAGAAAAAATTACAAAAATCCCAATACATTTATTTGAAGCATGGATTTCATCTTGATTCTTGAATGTTAGAACTAATAATTAGAACTAATTATAATTGACTATAATTACATTCAATACATTTAATCAATGATATTAATATAAATACAGTAAGTTGTAAAGCATTAATCTGACATTTTAGCTACATTGTCACGCTGTTATGTAGCTGTTCCTTATATTGTATCCCAATTCCAAGGTAAATGGACCAATAGAAATGACTATTTACATTGACTTCCATTAAAAGTTAAGAAGGTGTTTTCCTTTTTTTGTGTAAACTATAGTTGGTTTAATATTGAATACATTTAATAAATAATTAAATAAATGTTACTTAAATGTATAATCACAGAAATCCAAGTAATAAATGTATTCTGTGTCTAATCCACACATACCAGCTCAACACACACTAACACACCACCACCAGTGCGGAAAATGATCCTCCACCACCCAACTACTACCTGCTCTTTGGTGGTCCTGTGGGATCCTGACTATGAAATAAGGATATAAGGATAGGAGGATAACAAAGTATGCAGAAAAAACAGATGGACCACAGTCTGGAATTGTGGAACTACAAAGTGCTCCTCTATGGTAAGTGGAGCTGATATAATGGGCATGAGTTCATTTCAAACTAGAGGTGGTCATAATATTCTGATATGAATGTGTGTATAATTAATACTGTTAAATAGCACTGGATTGTGTACCTACGGGGTTGGTCATCATCAGTGATGTCTTCACAGGCTTATGACTGACACAGATGATATTCCGAATTGTCTAGACTGCTTACAGCAGGTATGGATTTTCCATGAGGGCCTCTGTGTCGATGAGGTTGTAAACATGAAGAGAGGTAATGTGTCTGGGTCTAATCGCTTCCTGATCTGTGTGGTATGATTGTTGCGGGCGGTGATGACACTGGAACCGTGAACACACCTGAGATCAGGAGATACAGCACGCTGTCAAGGGAACACCAGACACAAAGAAACAAGGACAAACAAAGGCACAAATGGGAGCTATCTGAAGAAACACATGCAAATTACAGAACACAGATGAAGCCCCCCCACCCCTCCACACACACACACACACTCACACATGCATACTGACATTGGGAAGCAGGTCTTGAAGGAGCCGTCAGATTACAGGAGGGTAATTGAAATTGCGAGCACTGTAGGAGGTGGGCATTGGGAGGCAGCCTCAGTCGAGACACACACACAGCTCTAAGGAAATTCACCCCTGCATTTGGTAGCTCCATCTCTCTGACAGAGGCAGTTCCAGCAGAGGCAGCGCAGTCATTGCTCATTTCCAAAAACTTAAAGCATTGGTTTTTTTTTAATGCAGCCTTTTACGTAGTTTATGTTTGCAGATTGTTGAGTTTGTGTGTGTGTGTGTGTGTGTGTGTTGTATGGTCTTCAATAAATCTGCTATTTAATTATCATCCCTTCTTTTCTACACTGTCTTGAAACCTTCTGATTCACTCCCTCAGTTTTTAATGTTTCTCGTTTTGATCATGAATAATTGATACAGTAGTTAAAACTTTGCACTGTCATCCAAACACAATTGCACGCGTTGTCCCATCTCCAGTGCTAGTGCTGCCCTGAAATGACGACTCTGCTTTACAGCGTCTGCAGTCAACTTTTTCCATCAGTTTATTTTCACTAAAATGCAGGAAAGCCGGAACAATGGTCAAGTGTAACGATGTGAGCCACTCTTACAAGGGCCAAATATTGAAGGCTAAACGACTGGCTCAGAACATCTCCAAAACATCAGGCAGGTCTTGAGGGTTTTTTTCTGAAATAACATGGTCTGTACCTACCAAACGTGCTCCAGGAAAGAACAACCAGGCATCAAAGCTCACTGATGCCAATAGAGGCCCCACTTCACAACTTACAGGCCTTAAAAGATCTGCTGCTAAAGTCTTGTCTCAGATTCCACAGGATGCCCTCAGGAGATCTTATGGAGTGCATACTTCACATGGTCAAATCGGTTGGTGACACAAGGGGGGCTTACTCAATATTAGGCAGGAGGTGTTAATGTTATGGTTGATCGATGTTCAAAGGGCAACCACTTTTAGCACTGCCACCATAATCGCATAATTGAGAAAACAGTACTTTATGTTCTTCTTATTCGTGTGGTAGCGGGTCTTACGTGACCCATGCAATAACCCTCGGGGGGAACACTTAAAATCGAACCAGTGGATCCTTATATCTGTCTTATTAAATCACATGGTTTTGATATCAGTATTAATGATTGCATGTATATATGCAAATTTGTTCTCAGAACGACATTAAAGCTCTAAAATGTATCTATTCTGTTGCAGCATCCGAACTCACACATGCCTTTACTTTATTGAGACCACTGCACTAATCAATGCAATTTAAGTGGTGGCTAGTTTCGAAATAATGTAGCCTGGTAGCGTAGTTTGGGACACAGGCCTGCTAAACTAAAGCGTAAAGGAAGTTCTCCACCTCCAACAGGCACTCAGCCTTGATTGGGCCAGAATCTAGAGGTCCAAGAGGTGAGGCATGCAGCGATATGTAAAGTGATCCAGAGTCATGACACACAAAACGTGAGGCACCAGAGTTGGATTTAATGTTAGAGGTTGAGGTTAACAGACTAAACAATAGAGATCTTGCTCTAGACCTGCCCCAGGACATAACTACCATCATGGACAGTCAAGCATGTGCCAAACAGAGAACTTATAGCAACACATTTGGACTTTTTATATAAAGCTGTTATGTGCTCTTATTCTCCTAGTTTATCCGTTTCAACGGGTGACCCAAACACAAGACAATAACCTCCTTTTTTTTTTTATATCCGGATACATGTGGACACTATACAAACAAAATAATAATAAATCAAAAATCACTATACAAATAAAATGTACTCAAGTACAAACAGGCCTACTCTTACTCCTGCTCTCTTTTCCTCTCCAGCTCTCTCCCTTCCTGTTTCTTTCTTTTTCCCTCTCCCTCTAAACATCTCTCTCACTGTCCCTCTCTCTTTATTTCTCCCTCTCTCTCTCTCTGTCTGACTGAGTGAAGCAGTAAGGACTCAGGCTGTGTGGGGGGTTGCTGTGGTTTTGGCAGGGTGAGTCTTCAGCGTGTCGTTGTCCTTGAACATTCTCCCAGTAGAAGTGGATTGACAGCTGCCTGGTTGGCTGACAGATGGAGTAGAGCATGTGTTCATGCGAATACGCACTCGCTTTGTGAACGCAGTGAACAGCACACTGCTGCTCTTTTCCTTCATCAGCCCCCAATGGCTTCTACATTCACTCCCTAAACAGGTGGGATTAAAAAGCCACAGCCATCACCTCAGCTCTGATAAAGCAGGAGCAAAGTCATGAACAGTAGGGAGGGATGATGCCCCTGATTTTTCAGACTGTCTGAGATATATGTATTGTGTGTCCCTATTAATCACTGCTACCAATGCTCTTCGTACTGAACCTTAACTATGACCCTAAACGTAACCTAAATCTGACCCAACCCTTACACTAACCATAACCATAGTAGAATGTAAAGTTCTTACCGTTCCTGCAGGAGATTCCATCCATTTATTATTTTTGTAGAAGCTCCACATAGAAAAACAGAATGCTGTGTCGCCGCTGTTTTCTTAATTTTTCTTCGAGTACATGACATGACTTTGTCGGTTATGTGTGTATTTGGTAACAGTACCACCAGCTCCTTGTGATTCCTAAAATATGTATAGCTGCTGGTTGCAAACATTATGAATGTCTTGCTGTACACTTTTGTCCTATACGTACAAAAAGTTCTTGTTGCTAAGCAGCTGTCTAGTACTCTAAAAATTGAAAAATGGATGGGCACAAAGCAGAAAGCAGCAAAGCGTTTTCAGGCAGACATTTCCTCAGTTTGTAACGTCATTAAGAAATGGCAGTCTACAGGAACACTGAAACAGAACTGCTCAAGTGATTGGTAGAAAGGCATATCAGAACCCCAGTTTGACTGCAAATCACCTTCGGGAGGATTTCACAGACACAAATACGATCTTAATGGAAGAGACATCAAAAGAAAATCTTCTCTGCACCCTCACCACCAAATTCTGAAGTTTTTAATGGAACATCTAAACAAGACTAATGAGTTTTGGAAGCAAGTTCTGTGGGCTGCTAAAGTTAAAATACAACTTTTCAGCCACAATGAAGTACACTTGGAGAAAAATATGTTGAGGGACCAATGCGTCCAATTCAATACCAGCAAATTCTGGAAAAAAACATCACATTGTTTGCAAAAAGAAGCTGAGGATCTCATCTACAGTAGAATAATGACCATAACCACACCTCAAAATCACACTTTCACAATAGACTTCCTAAAGAGACACTAGCTGAGCTTTGACATGTCCCTCACATTATTCCAACCTACACATTATTGAAAAGCTGTGGATCGACCTTGAAAGAGCAGTACATGCAAGATGGCCCAAGGATCCCACAGAACTAGAAGCCTTTTGAAAGAAAGAATGTGCAAAATTCCCCCATATCCTGCTTCATTTGGCAACAATAAGCATTTAGGAGCGGTGATAATTGCCAATTACTAAGTACTGACCAATGAAGGGAGTCGTACTTATGCTTTGGCTATCTTGTAAAAATGTTCTATTTTTAACTTTATGCCTTTTGGAAATCAGGTCATCTTTTATTCACCTAACTATTCACAGAAACACATTTTGACCAGGGGTGTCAAAACTTTTGCATGTTACTGTATAGATTTCCCTGCACTTTTTACAGCATTACCAATCAACCATATCAACACCACCTGCCTAATAGAGACTTGGTCCCTCTTGTGCCGCCACAGCAGATCTGACCCTTTAAGGCATGAACTCCACAAGACCTCTGAAGGTGTCCTGTGGTATCTGGCACCGAGACAGATCAAGTCCTGTATGTTGTGAGGTAGGGTCTCCATGGATCACATCAGTGAGCCATGGGTGCCCACGATCCTTTCCCTGGTTCACCAGCTGTCCTTCCTTAGACCACTTTTGGTAGGTACTGAGAACTGCATGCCAGGAACCTGCCTGATGTTTTGGAGGTGTTCTGACCCAGAGGTCTAGCCATTAGAAGCTGACCCTTGTCACGTTTCACCATTTGTCCTCCTTTTAACACTTTATCACTTCAAGAACTGACTGTTTATTTGCTGCTTAATATATCCACCGCTTGACAGATGCCACTGTACATGAAGATAATCCAATGTTTTTCAAGTTGTCAGTGGTAATATTATGGCTGATCGGTGTAAATACACATTGAAATGAATGTTAATACTTGGGTATCGATCAGGCCATCCCAACTGAGGAGCATAGAGGTGCAGGAGGAACGTAGTGAAGCAGTGAGACGAGAATGGAAAGATGAGGGGGAGGAGTGGATGAATGGTTGGATGAGTGAAGAGAGAGGAGAATGCGTCTGGCGGGTGTGAAGCTTGCTGATGTGCGGATGTCACCGGTGCTGTGAAGTGGAAATAATAAGGAATTAGGATTGTCTCTGAAGACAGGAGATTTAATGCAAAACGAATTAAAAGAAAAGAGAGAGAGAGAAGGCGAATAACATCATCAGCCCTCTCCTCCCTCCCTGCGCTTCCAGTGAGAGGCAGATAATTTCAGCAACTCACTCTCAGCCAACAGAAAAGACTGAAAGAGGGAGAAAAAAATCTAATTAATGTAGAGAAAATGATTGAAAAGAAGAAGGAGAAGAACAATGAAAAACAGAAATTAACCAGGAGTAATGAAAAGACTGGAGTGCTGAAGAAGAAGAGAACAGAACAGAGGGAAAGATATCACTCAAACCCTGTTTGTGTAGGTGTTCAACCCCTGTGCTAAGGAAGTTCTAAGGTTTGACAGATGAAAGATATCGTCCTAACGAGGACACAACTGACTTACGATTGTCCTCTACATGTGAATCATTAAAAAATCACCTTTTCTGGATAAAAGGCCCCCCTAGATCAAGTACCATTCATCAGACAGTGAAGCTAAAGGCAAGCTCTCAAATTGAAGACTAAAGAGCATTCGAAGGAAATTAGAGACAAGGGTTAAGATAAGAACTGGCTGCACAATAATGCCCAGGTGTTTGGGTACACCAGTGAGCACTTTTGGCTTGATTGTATGAAAATGAAACTGTATCATACCACACAACAAGATCTTACCACATACAAACAAATTCGTACATGTAACACTAAAGTGCACCCCAAGAAATTTGTAATATTTGTAACACAAACACTGTGGCATATATTTTATAAATACATCCACTGGTGCCGCCCTTTTGCCAAATACACACAACCCACCCTTTCATGCAGTCAAAAAAGAATTAAGAAAACAGCAGCACCACAGCATTCTGCTTTTCTCCTCCAAGGAGCCTCTGAAATAAATGGACATACACTCTTACAGAAATGGTCAAACATTCATATTTTACTATGGTTAAGTTTAGGTTGAGGATTGGAGTAAGAGTTGGTTTAAGTTAGTTAGGTTGAGGTGCAGTAGGTTAGGTTTAGGTTTGGGTGTAGTAGATTAGGTTGAGATGTAGTAGGTTAAGTTTAGGTGTAGGTTTGGGTGTAGTAGGTTAGGTTGAGGTGTAGTAGGTTAAGTTTAGATTTAGGTTTGGGTGTAGTAGGTTAGGTTGAGGTGTAGTAGGATAAGTTTAGGTTTAGGTGCAGTAGGTTAAGTTTAGGTTTAAGTTTGGGTGTAGTATGTTTACTATCAGAGCTAGAAGGGGCCATGTGAGGAAAGATGCAGAGGCCAACAATCACTTTGAAGGAGCTTCAGAGTTCAGTGACTGAGCCTGGAGTGCTCCGGTAAACAATATCAAGAGCGTTGCACACAACTGGCCTATATGGGAGAGTGGCTAGAAAGAGGCCAATCTTGGCACCTCTGAAGTATCCCAGAAAGAGAAAATATTGTATCGTATCGTCAGATGAGAAAAATTGAGCTTTTTGGCCAAAATTCTAAACTCTGTATGTAGCACAAACCTAACCCTGCTTATTTCTCTACAAATGCCATTCCAGCAGCGAAGCATGGTGGTTTCTGAGTGCCGTTGATCAGATGTTTTTAATCAGAGGGGACTGGCCATCTTGTTAAAACTGAAGGATGGATGAATGGTGCTAAATACAAAAGACATACCGCAAGGCAACAAGCTTTAGTCTGCTGAAAAATGATTGCTTTGGAGAAGAATTCCTGTTCAGCGGGACAATGATTCTAAGCACAAGGCCAAAGCTACACAGAAGAACAAGAAATGTTCAACAATGGCCAAATTACTGTCCAGATCTCAATCCAATCAAGAATGCGTGGCACGGTTTGAAAATTGTGGCCCACAAGCATTATTCAACCTGCCTGGTCAGAATGTGCCATCCAAGGCACCACACTCTTTCTTTTACCACCTGGTGAATGTGCAGATCTGTCCTTGGATTGCCAGCTATTCAACACCAGGATCAATATTCCTTCGCAATACAGTTCACAGCTCAGCATCAAAGCTTTTCGGAGGCGGCAGTACATTTTGAACCCACCTACCCTCAAAAAAACAACAGAAAAAAAACACTTGCTAGTAAAACTTCAACTTGGAGAGAATAAAGTGGATCGGGTTGTATAGATAGAAAACAAGATTGAAGTGGAGAAGTTCCACAGCGTTATTTTATGTAAATGATGTAGCATTTGTATGATAAATAGCAGCTTCAGAATCATGTTGATGATCCACTGACTATAATAAGGAGAATGATGTTTCCATCATTGTGGGCTGGAACTCTGAATTTGGTGGAGCTGCATGAGAGCACTTACCAGAAGAGTCATATTTGTGTTAAATCCTGTAATACTACTCTACCTCCCCAGTCCACATGCTTCTTCCACTTCTAATGCCGCCTCTATATCCTGCAGCTTGTCAACAAATGCATGTGTACAGCTGTCGAGGAGGGTGCGCTCAAAGTGTGTTTTGTATTTACAGCAGTGAAGTAACAGTGAATTACACTCCCCATCTGTAAGGGGAGCCCTAGAGAAAAAAATACAGATTATTGCAGTATACCGCTTTGAACATTACTCAGTACGTTTAAAAAAAAGGCAAAGTGTCCCCAAACATTTGACAGGTAGTGTACATGTTTTTGTGTTGCTGTTTCATGGTAGTTAGGTCTTGTGGATAAGGTCTACTGTCTGATCGTGTGTGTGTGTGTGTGTGTGTGTGTGTGTGTGTGTGTGTGTGTGTGTGTGTAATTAAGCTGTGGTTCAACAATAGCTGTTTGCTGCATCTCCTAGACGTTACTCAGGCAGAAGGACACAGAGTGTTGCCATGTCACAAGACATTACCCACCCAGCTGTTAACTGTGTGTGTGTGTGTGTGTGTGTGTGTGTGTGTGTGTGTGTGTGCATGTGTGTGTGTGTGTTATGCTCTCTACACTCTCTCCATGGTCACCGGTTGCTGCTCACTTTAAGTCTGTGTCGCTGAACTCGTTTTTTCCCCTCCGAGTCTCTCTTCTCAGGGCCTGAGGTGGAGAATTAAAGACACATTCAATCATTTCAACACAGAAAGACAAGCGAGATGCAGAGAGAGAGAGCAGGAGTGTTCGTGAGGTCGTATGAATCTTACATTGTTTTTACCTTAACCTTCGAGGAAAATTTCAAGGACATTAAAGCTCATTTTCAGTGATTTTATAGGTTTACTTCTCAGTCAGTTCCATTCAGTCCTATCATAGCACTGCTGGACACTGTAGCAAGAAAGATCAATGAAGTACATTCATCATATATCTTTCTGCCTGTCCGTCTATCAATCTATCTGTCTATCTGTCTATCTATCTATCTATCTATCTATCTATCTATCTATCTATCTATCTATCTATCTATCTATCTATCTATCTATCCACCTCCATCTCTTTTTGCCTGCCCAGCTATCTTTCTAGCTAGCTTACCTGTTTCTATCTATCTACACTATGTGAACAATAGTATTGGGAAACCTGTGTATTCATTGTTTCTTCTGAAATCAACCTATTTAAAAAAAAAAAAGTTTTGTTGGAGTAACTTTATAGTACATTTTGGAGCATTGCTGCGAGGATTTGATTGCATTCAGCGATAAGAGCATTAGCGAGGTCAGGATGTTGGATAAATACCACCCCACCTCACCCCCAATCCCCCAGCTCATCCCAAAAGTACAGTACTATTATTCCACTGCTCTGCAGCTTAATGCTGGGGGGGACTTTATACCCCTCTAGCCCACGCCTGGCATTAGGCATGGTGCCAATAGGTTAATGTTGATCTGCTCCAAAAAGTGCTATTATATTGGCAGTACTTCTCTACAGGGACTAGACAAGTTGTGTTTGTGCATTTGCACATCTATGTCAGCAATAGGTGCAACTTAAAGTAGCTGAATGCATTCATTAGAAGGGGTGTCCACAAACATTTGGACATATAATGTTTGTACAGAGACAAGCTATGGGACAAGCTATAGACAAGTAATGGGAACACACGGACACATTCAGCAATGGAATCACACCCCAAAAAATGGCTGAATCAATGCTCCAACATGTCATGGTATTAATAATGAACTCTGTGCTTCTGAGATCAGAGTAAAATTAATGATATTGGGCAGATATAATCTGCCTCTGGTAAAGATGTCAGCGGTAGATATGTTCAAAAAGTTGTAGCATGACGTGTTTGATTTAATTCGCCTTATGTGACCTTGCTCGTCCTGCTTTCTGTCAGTGCACAAAGAACCACACCCCAAAAAAAGGCTGAATCATGACTCACTCTTTCTAAAGTTTGGGTCAGTACAGCTATAATATCTATAATACCATGTTCTCAATGCATGCAAGATGACATTTACAGGACAAACAGAGGTGTGTTTTATCGCTGTATTATTTCTCATCAGTCTTTAATAAGAAGGCAACATGCTTTTGTATTAATATCATTAGAGCTTCACAATATATCGCTTCAGCATCGGCTTTGCTGTGAAGGCAGACAGAACACAGGACGAGCAAGGTCACGTAAGGCAAATTAAATCAAACACGTCATGCTTCAACGTTTCTGACATATCTACCCCTGACATCTTTACCAGAGGCAGATTACATCTGCCCAATATCATTCATTTTACTCCAATCTCAGAAGCACAGAGTTCATTATTAACACCATGACATGTTGGAGCATTGACTCTTGGTGACCTGTGGTAAAATCTGGGGAAAACTGCAACTGCAATATATATCACCAAAAAATGTTTTTTCAGCCCTAATTGTCATGATGATTTACATCACAGTACACTTTACTGAGCACATCACAGAATTACTGCATGTATCGTAATAAGGACCAAAACCACAGTGTAAAATAACATGTACTAAACTGGTCCGGTCCGGTCTTTAACAGGAGTGAAATTTGGTTAAAGGAGAGAGAGACAAAGTGGGAGAGAAAGAGATAGACAGAGCATCAGACAGAATGAAAGAAAAACAGAATGAGAGAAAGGAAGAGAGGAAAGAGAGGAAAGTGAGTGAGAGAGAGACAAAGAGAGAGAGAAAGAGACAAAGAGAGAGAGACCCCTGGGTGGTCTGTTATAAAGCTGACCTTCTCTGTCAGAGCTGTCCGGCTCCATGCGGGCTAAGAGGCATCTCTGCGTCGGCCGCTCGCGTGATTAAACAACCTCACCTAATTGCTCCTTTTGTGGCTGAATCAAAGCACTGGCCCTGATTGCATAGGGAGAGAGAGAGAGAGAGAGGAGCGTTGGTGCAGAAGAGGGCAGGGCACCTGCTCTGACCCTGCGCCCTCATGTCAGCCCATTTTTATCTAACAAAACAAGCACCCACAGTGTGTGTGAACGAGTGAGAGAGAAAGAGAGGGAGTGACAGAGAGAGCAAAACTCTACACTGTTAAAAACAGTCATTATAAAGCACAAGAGCTCCCCCTAATGGAGGAAACTGCAGTGTTGGCACCCAAACTGGCCATTTGTTGCCTTTGTGCACTGCTGGAATGATCAGAACTAGTTTTTGAACCCAAGGATATACATGAACAAGCTTAGAATTGTTAACAGGGCTGTAAAAATAAACTGTTATATTGTGGTGAATCAGTCAGCAAGCAGCAACTCAACTGAGATTCAGTGTTTGGGCCATAAGGCTGTTTTCAATCTTAAAAAAAAAAAAAAAAAAAAAAAAAAAAAAAAAAAAAACATGGGGTGGTGTTTAAGCTACTGTGTATGTAGCCCCTCCAGTCACAGCTGTGTGTTCGGTGTACTAATATAACGGAATTTAAAGGAAAATGCATTGAAACTTAATCCCTGTGGTCAGATGTTTATACTCGTAAGCTTTACCTTTTCACCATAACAGAGGAAATGTTTCTATACGTTCTACAGACTTAAATCTATCAGTTACGCTGGCAGTTAAAAATTAGAAGGCTCACCTATTCAATGATTAATTAAATGGGAGGGAGGAAAAACAGATTAAATGAAGCAAGTATTTAAAAAAAGTTATGGTATGTAACTGTAATGGAGTAAAGAAAAGAAGAAAAGAAAAAAGAAG
The DNA here is from genome assembly GCF_030463535.1 of Salminus brasiliensis. Taxonomy (NCBI): domain Eukaryota; kingdom Metazoa; phylum Chordata; class Actinopteri; order Characiformes; family Bryconidae; genus Salminus; species Salminus brasiliensis. The sequence goes on along the minus strand of NC_132890.1, from coordinate 27,337,347 downwards.
AAAAAAGGAACAAGAAAACGAGGAAAAGAAAAAAGAAAAGAAGATAAAAAGAAAGAAAAGAAAACAGAAAACAGAAAAGGAACAGAAGAAAAAAGAAAAAGAAAAAAGATTAAAAAAAGATCAGAAGAAAAAAGAAGATAAAAAGGAGAAGAAATGTGCAGGATAAAAAGAAAAGTGAAGAAAAGAAAAATAAGAAAATAAAAAGAAAGGAAAGGAAACATTAAACCTCAATCCCTGTGGTCACCGTTGAGCCCGTGTCGTTTGCTGTTACTATCAGAATAAAACCTCCTATTCTGTAGTATAATTAGGTTGAATTGTTTAAATACAATTGATTGATGTGAAAATGATTTGAAAGGATGTTTTGACACTTCAGAGAGACAGGTGTTAATCCTTACAGTGCAGATACACATCATTTCACAGTAAGGGGAAAGGCTAGCTAACCGTATTTCTGATTCTACATCACATTCACGCAAGACAGAACTCCTAATGATGACTCTGCGAATGTAAAAAAAAAAAAAACATCTCTAAGGCAGCATTCGTGCTGAGGGTCTGGTCCTCCAGCGTGTGCCAGAGAGACAGCTGTGTGGGCGAGATCATGGGGGAGAGTGTGACAGCTGTGTGATCTCTCCCCCCACGCACAGGCTTTCCAAACTGGGATACTAAAGCTCCTGTGAGTAAAACGAGCAAGAATGTGGAAGACGTCAGTGAAGTCAGAGTGGAAACTGTAGTTTCTGTAGTGAAATCTGGAGTGAGGTCTGGTGTTGTAGAATAAATGGAATATAGGCTTCAGTCAGCATGATGACCATCTGTTCACTAATCGCCACCAGTCATCAGGCCGTTACCGTTCTTGGTTAAAGGACGTCCAGCTGTGTACTTTGTGTCTATGGAGATTTTTTTATTTTTTGAGAAAATTGAAAATTGGAAATCTGTGCATCGTTTATAGTCCCGAAAATATCAATTCACACATTTTACTGACTGAAATCTATTGGGTGCGTTGGCTTAAAAGGTTCTCCTATCCAACTGAAATTCAACAAGGGGGAAAACTAATTAAATGAAGATTGAATAAAGAAGGTATTTACTGTAAAACTATCGAGTAACTGTGCAAATACATGTACATAAAAAAGAAAAGAGAAGAAAAGAAAAGAGAAAATAAAAGAAAACAAGAAAAAAAAATTAAAAAAGGAAAAGAAGAAAAAATTAAAAAAAGAAGATAAAAGACAAGCGATGGATAAAAAGGAACAAAATAAGAGAAAATCAATTAAAAAAAACCTGAAAAGAGAAAAAGAGAATACAAAAAAAATGTGAAAAAAGTATGAAAAAGTGAAAATAAAGAAGAAAAATGTAAGACCAGAAGTAAAAGAAGGCAAAGAAGAGATGAAAAAAGGACAAAAAAAAGAAAAGCAGAACATCATAAAAGAAAAGAGAAGATTAAGAAAAAAACAAGAAGAGACACTAGCCTGAACAACGTCCTCTTTGACAGTGTTGTCCTGTTTTGCTGTGGATGGAGGGCCCCCTTCAGAAGAACTGAAGAAAGTGCACCTCAATCTATTTCCAAGCATCTCAACAGGCAGAAAAAAATCCTGTATCTAAAATTGTGCAAAATCTCTCTTTATTGGTTCTTTCAGGTGCCGCTTTCATAACATCAGTTTACACAGAGCACTGACATACAAGAAGAGCAGGAACTGTGCGGGGCCAGCCTGGTAAAAGCACAACCAAGACAACAGACCATGAGAGAGAACTACAGGGGTGACATTCATCCTAAACCACCTCATCATCTGCCTTCAGCAGAGCTCACGTTCTGTACAGTCTTTCTGCTTATGTCTCCAAGATCGTCCAACATTCATTCATCGGGTCCTTTCTGATGGATCACGTGCCGTAGTACACTGGGCTACAAGGGCATTTCGGAGTGAAGGTGCGTTTGCAGGAGAGCAGCCATGACTGCATATTAATGTTCAGGTGCAACATCTGATATGAACTCCACTGGTTGAAGATACAAACTCGTACATGGAGTCTACACGGACACTCGGGCCAGGCTTCTAGGGCAAGCCGAAGGAGTGCGTCAGAAATACAGAGCTGCTTTGGGAGCAACTCTAGTCTCTTTACAGAACATCTGGAGGAGAACAGGCTGTCCAGTTGTGAACCAAGAAGAGGTAGGCTGCATGGTAATAAACACGGCCATTAAGGAATGTCAAACGAGATAGAGATAAAAGAGGCGTTGAGCTGCAAAGCGATTCGCTTTGTCTTACAGCTACGCCCGCTGAGCCTTCCCCACCCAGGACATCATGTATTTAGAAAATCCAGTGATTAGGAAGAAATAACGATGAATATGAACAATAATGCCTTTCCGTTCGCTCGTTTTTCAGCCCAGGCATCCAATGCTCATGCTGATAAATTGCAGTAAACATCTTTCTACTGAGCGTATGTGTATGTATGTGTGCGTACGTGTGTGTGTGTGTTTCTGTCATATTGCGCACCGGAGACAAAAGAAAGGAAATTGATTTCACCGGGAGGAGTCGCTGAACAAAAGCAACTGGAGAGATAACTGCATCTTGGATATTAATACGTGTCATTACTCAAAGAATATGAAAGTAAACAGATCAAGAGGATAATGTCCTTACAAACACAATAAAAAGAGTGCATGTGGGACTCATCACTTACTATCCAGAGAGGAAGAAATGCAAAAAATGTTTTTCGATTACTTGGTTTTGTTCGCTTGTTTTTTTTCTTCTTCTGGATACTGGAAATGATAAATGTCCACCAGCGAAAGCTGTGAGGAACAGGAGGAGTCGAAAAACAAGTAGCGCGAGCGATACTGGTATGAGGAGCTCAAAAAAAGAGAAGAGAAAGAAACAGAGAAACAGAGAGTGCACCTCGTACTTAGGCAAGTTCGATACAGTTCGAACAGTATAACTGACAGGCTTGAGTATCCAAATCAAGCATTTCACCTGCTCTGGGAGGACTCCTTCAGGGGACAGATGACATGTGGGAGGAGTCTGCTAGAGCCATGGCAGAGTCACACAAGGTTCGCGCAAAGTCCGTGGGTGCAGTTTAACAGAGTGTGTCACTCTCGGCTTCTCTTTGTAGTCGCACAACTTGAAAGAGTGTCGTGACGTCGTCTGCTCTGCCAATGCTCTTTTATCTTACTTCCCGCTGAGAAGGAGGAGGAGGACAACGAGAAAGAAGAGGAGGACGACGAGGCTCCTGCGGGCCCAGCCGCCCCAAGCAGGCCGCAAACCACACAGCGGGGGATGGCGGGGGAGTGAGGGGACACCCATCCAACCCTCTGCGTAAATGACAGAAGAGGAAAAAAGAACAAAGGGAGAAAGAGGAGTACACTGGGAAGAAAGAGGAGGGATAGACCCTCAGCTCTTCCGGCCGTCCCCTCGTTTTCGAATGGCACTGAAGCTGACACGTTTTGGCCGTTTCTGCAGCGAGGGCTGGGACGCTCTTCTAAAAGCCCCTGCAGAAGCCCCTCGGGGAAACCCCTCTCAGCTGGAGTAAATCTGGGTGCCAATCACACGCATGATCTCCTTCTGCACCTTGGGTTCCTGGGTGTTGATGTTAGCATCGCCTACCTGACCATCCTCATATCTAAAGAGACAACACAGACAAAGAGATAGATGTTAATGGACGATGTTACAGACACTCCTCAGTTCTATTACTTGAGCATCAAGTAATAGAATTCATTTTCATTTAATTCATTTCTTTTTATCTAATTAAGAAATAATACTGTTATAAATAATTTCTGTCTCTGACAATGGAGCGAAAATAATTGTCCAAATACTTATGAGGCCCACAGTAGCTCTCTTCACTAGCTAGCTTCCGCACCCCTCATAAACAGTTGGTATTCAGCGAGATATGAGGTGTGTCCTATACTCACTCTGCATGATTGCATGCACTCATGCATCACTACTGTAATACTCTAGAAATCATATCTTAATGTGCTCTATTCAATTTATACTTGTTAATTTTCTTATATGATTATGTTCTATATTTTTATATTCTTACATTCTAGGTTTTAATAGAATATAAGCTGTATGCTCATTATTAGTTCATTAAATTTAACCACAGAACCTTGGATGGGAATTACAACTCTAAGTTAACACACACAAACACACTTCAGCAGATAGAAACTCATGCAAATATAGTCACACACACAGGTACTCACACGAAGAAGAAGCGTGTGCACACATGGTCAGATACAGGACACACCCAGATGTTTCCATGTTTTTGGAGGTCCTTTGATGTGATCACTGTGCCAAAGGAATACAGAAAAAACACAAACCTCAACCACAGACATTATACTGTCCATTAAACCTCACACTCCACTCTGAAACCGTGTGAATGGTTTGTGGATTTTCAGCTTATTCCTTATAGTATTATTCAAGCATTAAACAAGGATGTCTCTTTCTCATACTAGCAAAATATCTGCAGGCAAGACAGACTCTTCGGTCCAGGGGGAATAACTCACCTCCTGCATTAATCTACATGATATGGTATACATATGTGTGTGTATGTATGTATATATGTGTGTCCAGAGGACTCCAACCTATCAACACTGTTTCAGGTCAGTGTAATCCTAATGAAACTCACATTAAACCAGACTTCAGATTCTGTCACATAAGCACAACTGGTGCAATACAGGGCCCTTTAAAAGCAGAACCTGTCTTGAACTGTCCTATAAATGCTACATACCGTTTCTCCGGTCCAGATTGCTACTGGAGTGCTATAATAGGCACCAATTCAGCTGCTCACCTTCACACAGTGCAATGCAGTTCAGATTCCGACTCTGCAGAAAGCGGGACTGTATTGGGCGGCTCTGTGAAAAGAGAAAATACAGATCCTAAAATCATAATAAGTATTAGTTTTTAAGATTTAAACGTACTAATTCTTCATTACATTATTATTCAGGAACATTTATAAACTAGGGACCAACGGAAAATTTGGCACTTCATGGATTAAGACTAGACTGATTTATGAAAATTAGGAACATTTCATGGAATTTTCACAAAAAAAAGACAACATTCATAGTGGCTTTAGTGGCAAAAGTGTAGCAAATGTCATTTTTGTGGACGTTATGGTTTCATGTACATATGTCTGACCCCAATAGAGTAGGGTAGAATGTGTATTGGGAAGAAGTAAAAACCTGGCAAATACGATGCATATTATAATACAGGGTTTCCAATTTCACCAAACTTTATATATAAAGTAGACTGTCTAAAATGTCTACTAAAAATAATAAAACTAGTCATGCCATGTTTTTGAGAATCTATACAGCATTGCAAAACACAATACTGCAATACTTTGACATATAAATATTTTATAGGATGAACATATACACACTGCAGCTTCTCACTTATACAATACTGCACAGAAATATTTACATTATTCTGCATTTTCTGCTGTTTCGCAGAATCAGAAATTTTACAACTGACACATTAACATCACATTAAAAGACCATGACTCAGTAAAACTTCATTGAAAATGAAAAAAGTTTGATTTTGAACAATTTCAAACCATATAAGTTGATTTTTATTTATTTTTATCTTCTTTAAATCATTATACAATATTAAACAGCATCAATTATTTAGTGACTGCTATAAAATGAATACGCAAGTTATGTGTGAGAAACTGAAGTGTTATGATCTTACCTGTGGAATTGTGTTCATACGGTTATAGCGCTGTACCAGTTCATCTTTAGTTGGCATCCGATGCTGTCCTTTACCCATCCCTGTACACACACACACACACACACACACATACACACACACACATACACACACACATACACACACACATACACACATACATACACACATACATACACACATACATACACACATACATACACACACACACATATATATATATATATATACAGTGAGTCCAAGAAGTATTTGATCCCTTGCTGATTTTCTTTGTTTGCCCACTAATAAAGACACTATCCTTCTGCACTTTTAATGGTAGATATATTCTAACATGGAGAGACAGAATATCAAGACAAAAATCCAGAATATAATTTTAAAGAATATATTTTAATTAATTTGTATTTCAATGAGGAAAATAAGTATTTGATCCCTCTTGCCAAACACACTCAATACTTAGTGGCAAAGCCTTTGTTTGCAAGCACAGCGGTGAGACGTTTGTTGTAGTTAACCACAAGTTTAGCACACACACCAGGGGGAATTTTGGCCCACTCTTCTTTGCAGATCCTCTCTAAATCATGAAGGTTGGTGGGCTGTCGCTTGGCAACTCTGACCTTCAGCTCCCTCCATAGATTTTCGATCGGATTGAGGTCTGGCGACTGGCTGGGCCACTCCATGACCTTAATGTGATTTTTCTTGAGCCAATCCTTTGTTGCCTTTGCTGTATGTTTAGGGTCGTTATCATGTTGGAAGACCCAACCACGGCCCATTTTCAGATCCCTGGCAGAGGGGAGGAGGTTGTCCCTCAGGATTGTGCGGTACATGGCTCCATCCATCTTCCCAGTGATGCGGTGAAGTAGCCCTGTACCCTTGGCAGAGAAACACCCCCAAAACATTATGCTTCCACCTCCATGCTTGACGGTGGGCACAGTGTTCTTGGGGTCATAGGCAGCATTTTTCTTCCTCCACACATGGCGGGTGGAGTTGAGGCCAAAAAGTTCAATTTTGGTCTCGTCTGACCACAAAACCTTCTCCCAATAACTTGGTTCATCTTTCAAATGATCATTGGCATACTTGAGGCGCGCCTCCACATGTGCTCTCTTCAGCAGGGGTACCTTTCGGGCACTGCAGGATGTGAATCCATTGTTGCGCAAAGTGTTGCCAATTGTTTCCTTGCAAACTGTGGTCCCAGCTGCCTTCAGGTCATTTGCTAACTCCTGCCGAGTGGTTGCAGGACGATTTCTGACTGTTCTCAGCATCATTGCCACCCCACGAGGCGAAATCTTCTTTGGAGCACCGGGCCGAGGTCTGTTGATTGTCATGTTATACTCTTTAAACTTTCTGATAATTGCACCAATAGTTGTTACTTTCACATCCAACACCTTACTAATCTTTTTGTAGCCCATTCCAGCTTTGTGAAGGTCAACAATTCTGACTCTGAGGTCCTGTGACAGCTCTTTGGTTTTACCCATGTTGGAGACTTGAAATCTGTGTGATCTGTCTGATTCTGTGGACAGGTGTTTTTCACACAAGTGATTAGTGAGAACAGGTGGCTTCAGGTCAGGTAACAAGTTGATTGGGAGTGTCTAACTGGTCTGTAAAAGCCAGAACTGCTAATGAATACTAAGGGATCAAATACTTATTTCACTCCATGAAATACAAATCAATTAATATATATTCCTTAGATTTATTTTCTGGATTTTCTTTTTAATATTCTGTCTCTCCATGTAAGAATACATCTACCATTAAAAGTATAGAATGATCATGTCTTTATTAGTGGGCCAACGAAGAAAATCAGCAAGGGATCAAATACTTCTTGGACTCACTGTATATATATATAACAAAGTTTGTACCAAAGTGCCTGAAACTATATAGAAACTATGTATTACTTCATATATGCTATTAAAGCTCATGCATCACACAGCAAATGATGGAGTATGGAGTACACAACATGATAAATGGATCACTCATACTGAATGTGAGATTCTCTATATACAATCATTCTTGTTATTAAAGGTACAAACACTAATTAAGCTGAAACAGTGTTCAGGTTTTTTTTAAATCATAAGCATAGACCATGTCGGTCACCTTGTTGAGTTGTGGATTTTTTTTTATATTAGCTACTGTCTTAATAATGTAACACATATTACATTAATATTGTCAATACATAAACCACCAGGCCACCAAAAGGCTCCAAAATGAAACTTAAAGTGTCAAACAGTACCAGACTGTAGATAATGATGCATTCTCTAACACTGTATATGCATCATATGTAAGTCATATTACTGACCTGTCTATGCTGCACTCACTAAAATACATTTCGTTGTAGCAACTGCAGCAGGGGTGGACAAGCAAATAAGTAAATGTACTGTACATATCATTGCGTATGCAGATGAAAGTAATAGGAAACTGAACTGGAATACATTGTTATTATTGCAATATTACTAAAAATGTTTCTCTTGAATTGGATATTTGCTGGATATATGTTCTGTTGGATATATTGGATATATGTTCTATAAAGCTTGTCCAACCTAGCAACTGTCACTTGGTTGGACAAGCAATGTAGAACATAAGAACATAACATTGATTTAGAGTTGACAAGTCCGTTTTCCAATGTAATGTTGTGTTCAGAAGGCTTTAGAAATGTTGTTCTGTGCCTCCGAGAAAAATTGGTGTGAACAGTGGCGGTATGCCACCAACAGTAGCATGCAGCAATGTTAACATTGTCATGGTGGCAGAGTTACTGAAATAACAACAGTGTTATCCCGTCCTGTTCTGACCATGTGCTAATGTTTATAATGGTGTTTTTTGAGGTTTGTGACTGTTTTATAAGAGCTACACCTCAATGTACAGGCCTTTATTGCCTGTCTTTCTGTCTTTTCCTTTAACTGTCTCCTTTATTACGCAAACTGATCATCATGTCTAATGTTATTTGAAAATAATGTCCACCCTACAAAAAGGAAAAAACACCCTTCATTGAAATAAAATAATAGTTTGCGAAGTGTGGACCATGCTGACTGTGAGCTGAGGCAAGCAAGGGGGAACTTGCTTCAGCCCAGAAACCTGGGCTGGAGTTCTGGATGGCTTCAGCTGAAGAACCTTGAAGCCAGACACCCTCTGGCCTTGCAAAGACTGAGCATGGGTTGGAATAGAAGAAGGAGCTGGGGTGGGGTTTTCATCACAGAAGTTGAGGAGAGAGGAGCAATGGCAAATAATATAAAAGAGGAGGAGTATAGGCGTGGTCCTGTTCCTAAATTGTAGTTATTTCATAACTCCAGTTAAGATAAAGTAACAGGGTGGTAAATAGACTTGTAAAACATTGAGGTCATTCCAGTGCTGCAGTTGATGATAATAGTTAGAAAAAAACTGAACTCCGGACAGGACGTTCCCCAGGCAGAATTTTTCACTGCTCCCCTGAACAACATGGAATATGCAGTTTGCTGTCGATCGTTTAAAATCATAAACACTTGGCTTATGAATTATGAATAATTAAATGGCATATCCAAAGAACACACTCACCATCACACCACAACCAACAACCACCAGCAACCATCACACCTCACCCAGCCATACAACGGGAAAGAATGAGATGAAGAAGTTAAGGTAAAGTTTGGCATGGCTTCTTTAAGCTCGCACCCAGTGTGACACATCCATGAGCAGCACAGCGACAGTACAGGACCGACAGAACATGATGGGAGACAGGTGGGCACAAGAGATGCGCAGGGAGGCATGACGTCATCTGGCGATCCTACCTGAGTATCCGAAGGATATGCTGGAGATCGGGCTGAGATAGATGCCCTTTCCATAGGCTGCCCCATGCAGCTTGGGTTAAAGAGAGTGAGAATCACTGAGACAGCAACACTACACACGCTGTCAGACCAAACACACACACACACACACACACACACTCACACATACTGTACACAGGAAATACACATGTGGCGATCAAAGAAAAGCAGAAGAGAAGACAGAAAGAAATGACAGACAGACCAGAAAGGCAAGGATTGTTAAGAAACATCAAGAAAGAGGCATCCAGGTGTCCAGAGAGTAACACCACTTGAAGTCTGGCTATGTCAGACAAGGATTTCCATCATAATCCATCTTTTTTGAAGTCATTCAGTCATTCTAAGTTCTTACCTGGCAGTTTCCTGAAATGTTACACACACTACTATAAAAATCAGAGACCACCCTTCATTTTCCAGTCAAAACTGCCATTAGGTACAACTTTAAGAGTTCAATCCTAGAGGCTGTTTGCTTCTCACCATGCAAGTAATTCTAAATACATTGAGGGATATGGAGTTCTTCACTCTGGCAAATTCACTCTTCTAGGACGTGGCCTCTTTTCCTGATTCGATTTTGTCTGCTTGTTTTCCCTCAGTAAGATCTCCTTGAGCAGCTTTACCTCCTTTTTCAGAGCCATCTTCTCACAGTGGAAGAATGGACAGAAATCAGATTCAGATCTGACGTGAGAGTGGAGCTTGATTTTCTCATCTGTCAAAAATGAAATCCTACGTGCTGTTTGTCTGATGGGAAAGTGTAGGTGGTCTATCAGGTCTTGCTAGACTGTTAAGTCTACACAAGTACACCACACAACTTTTAACATTATAGCAGATTATCAAAAGACTGGGTATCTCACTCTTCCTCACTGGGTTTTGCTGAATGTCCAATGCACACTAAACGACTCTGGATCACACACTACTGAACCAAACAAGAACTGCACTTTCAGTGCTCAATTTTAATTGGTTAGTGAAGTGCGGACCAGGCTTACTCTGAGCTGAGGCAAGTGAGGGGGAACATGGGTTGGAGATCCCCTTTGCCAAGCGAAGACTGGGCATGAGTTGGAAGAAAAGGAGGAGCTGGAGTGGCGTCAGGGTGCAAATTTTCGGGCAAATTATAATGGAGAGCAGAAGTTTGGGTGTGGTCCTTCTCCCATCAGCTATGTCATAACAGGGTGGTAAATAGACTTGTAAAACCATGTCTGAGCATTTCAACAACTAAAGTCTAAAACATATTTACTATTTGAAATACATGAAATACCTTATATACTTAATAAATGCTACAAAATGTTATGACGGTGAATAAATGGTGGTCTCTGAATTCTGGGCAGTACTGTACAAAAGCTACATGTGTACAGAAAAAAAAAATTCAACAAAAAGACAACAAAGGTGGTGATGATTATGACGGTGATACAATGAAAAGAATTTCATGAGCATGAGGTGAAATGTAAAGATTCAAGCTAGCAGATGAGGTTTTCAGGTGATCTGGCATACAGACGGTACAAGATAACACTTAGAATGTGGACCAAAGAGATGTGAGGCACAAGAGTAGCACTGAAGACATTCCAGGATTCCATGTGTATATAGATATAGATATTGCGCATGATATTGTTTCCATGGAAAATTGAGCAAGCATTATTCTTGCCCAAATAGCAAACTGATCTCAATTATGTTTCTAAGTGGAACAATACATACAGCATATCCGGCCCACCTCTTACCACATCCATAGAGACTCCAGGGAGAGATCAGTTTACCAAGCTAGAGAGATGAGTGTCCTCGGATCCACCTAAACACTCCAGACTGATTCCCTTCAACGCTCAGTGAAACCTAGTGGCAACTCCTGACCCCAGCTGACCTCACACCCTCTGCTGTCTTAGACAAGAAGGTGTATGATACCAGCGGAGGTCAGCACAGGAAATGAGCTTGTCGTTACCAGAAAGTTTCACCTTGTTTCACCCCCCGACAGCACAAGGGGACCTGGCATTCGTTACTGTCAAAATGGATCAGCTGGACAGCCAACCTGCACCCGGGGCGGGACAAGTGCTGTCCAATGGGGAAATGCGTCTTAGATCATCTGACTGATGTAATTTACATACCTGCAGTTTGGTATAAGAGGCATTGACTAGTCCATTTCTCAGAACAGAGTGCCAGTTCTCTATATGGGAACCACTAGAGTGGTACAGAGACACAGGAATAGACAGAAAGAGAGAGAGAAGAATGTGTATATGAGAGAAAAGACCTGATTCTATGCAGGCTGCCCATGCTCATGTATAAAAAGCAAGGGAACCAGACAATCTGTTAGCACACTCTACGTCAGCGCATTTATCACATCAATAACTATTATTTTTGAAATATTCTGCTCCTAAAAAAAGAACAGGCTGCTCATGCGAGTCTTTGTTGGCAGTTCTAGGTAGTTTTGCGAGAGTCATCATTACTGATTTAGGACGGCTTTTAAAATAGAAAAGTGGGGTCATAATGAGGTTGCAGCGCATCCCAGTCTGGAGATGCTGAAGTTTGCACAATTTGAAAAAAAGACTACAAAGCCCTTGTGAGTCTGAGCATTTTAGCGTTTAGATAAATTAGCAATTTAGCATCCATTAAGTCATGCAGATATTAATAAACACAGTGAATTCAGGTTTTGCCAGGGCGTAGGCTCTAAATGCAGATTTATCTGATGTGATACTCACTGTTCACCAGAAAGAGGAACACCTTGTGAGCTTTGTGAGCTAAAATGTCCAAGGCTATTGGTAGTTGCACATCCAGTGAAAAGCAATTCAGAAACCATCTAGCTCTAAGGACTGTACTGGAGTGTGTGACATTTGGTGATGTACTGTAGTAAGGGTGGCTCACTGGAACGCGAAGGTGCTGCCGTAGAGCTTCTTGGCTGTGCGGAACCGAGCTTCTTTCGCAGGGGGACTGCTCAGGAGCAGGAACTGATGTGACGTGTGCATGAACTTCAGTTGCTGCTTAGACCCAATATTACCCAGGTCAAGGATAGAGAGACAAAATAAGAGTAGGAGAATTAGTCATTTGACAAATGGATTGTATGCAATTACAAAACAATTACAATATATGAGCAAACTGGTGGTGGATAATGGATCTCTTACCCTACTCAGAGGCAGTTTGACGATATGAGACCGGTTACTGGAGATTATCCTACACACAGTAAAAAAGTAAAAATAAGAAGGTATTTGTGTATGAATGTCACTCAGAACTACAGGAAATAAGGTTTTTATGTAGTGCATGTGGTTTAAGCAGTGTTTTGTGACTTACCACTGCAGCAGAGGATGAGCTAGAGGGTCGAGTTTATCCATCTGTTTCTTTATCTCCAGATATGAGCCCTGTAAACACAAAGATGCTGTTACACCAAACACTCATAGCACAATTACATCGATAACAGGCCCACAGGCCCCAGTTAGACCAACATTAGACACAATAATAGACAATCACAGAAGAGTTACACCCAAGAGAGACTCACTCTTTTCTAGGTACATGAAAGAGACCAAGGATGCATGTACTCGGGATGTCCCAAAACAATTTATAGTAATGGTATCAATTCCAAAAAAAGTCTTTTTTTTAATGGACCAGGTTTTGGCTATTTAAATCCAAATCTAGATCCTTTGTTTTTACCACTGTGTCTTAGAAGAGCACACTCTGGTGTCCTCTAGGTGCTATTAACAGCTTGCAGCAGGAAGTTAGGACTTTAAAATTGGCTTTAAATGAATACTGACTCTGGCCCTTGATGGTGTGTAGTCGCTGGCTACAGTACCTGGGTCATCTCACGTATGGACATCACACTGTCTAGAGCCTTCTGCAGCCTCTCATAATTCTTCTTCTGTGTCCACCCAGCCGTAGAGATACACACAGTGTGAAACCGGCAAGTGTTTAAGAGATAACAAGAGAAGCATGAGTGATTAATGAAGTGAACAGATGACTAAACTACCGTTATCTACAAAAAGCCCTATTTTCTATGCAAACTTGCATTTAAACTAAAACATCGAGTACACACAGATAATAAGTAGTTCACATTTAATAAACCAGTCTAATTTTCTATGTTATACACTTCATATATTGTAAAATGACGCAGTTATTCCTACGGTCAGTCACCTTAGGATTGAAGGCAAGTGTTTTGGGGTCATTTGGGTCGACTACAGAAGGATAGGGCTCAAAGATGATGCTCTTACGGGGAGACTCCAGAGCAGCTCTGCACATAGCAACCAGCAGATCCACCACCTGCACCCCGGCATTAAACACAGTACACAGGAGCTCATAATGCAAAACGATGAAATCTAATAACAATCATGGCAACAGAAAGTGTTTTCTGTACTGTAACAATAACAATACAATCGAATCAAACAACATACACCATGATAGATCCACATAATGCTACTTGCACGGACTCCATTTACACACTGCACTATCAAACTGGATTAAAACCCAATGACTGAAATATTTGAAATGTAAGTTGGTCACCTGATCCTAGTCAAATCATTGTAGGCATTCATTCTGAATGAGCAAATCTGCCCCTTTCCAGTTAATTCCATTGCATGATTACACCAGACCCAGGTGTCTATGCAGAACCCAAGATATATAAATCTGAAAATGTAAGAAACCTTTGTGTGTGTATGTTTGTGAGTGAGTACCTCTGCACCAGTTGCCACCTCTTCTGCTGCCCCTGACATCACTCCCAGGGTGTAGAAGGAGAACACACACAGTTCTCTGGTGCAGACTGCAGGCTAGAAGAACAACAAGTATTATGACTGTTAAAAATGTATTATATTCCCATGTTCACAGCATCATAACAGTGTTTTTGGGGTAAACTGATATTTTATTCTTTACCACGAGGCAAAAAAAGTGATTAAGTGACATGTCATAACAGCAGGTTTTGCAGGCTGTATATCATCATTATATGCTATGTAATGTTGTTATGCATAGGCAGCTCCTTTATCACACAATGCAGTACCATATCACTGCTGTCAAAGCAAAACCTTGGCAGCTGCCCTTGACTGTGTGTAAATATTTCATGATAAATGGAGCAGCAGAAATGGTCCAAAATGACATGTTTAGCCTTTATTAAACCTTCTCTTGTCCTATAAAGTTACCATTTTTATTCATTTACTTCAAAGTTGATTGTTTTATGTGATGTACTTTTTATTATTGTACTTACTTTATTATTTTACTTACTTATTTTATTTTGTTTTATTTGACAGTATAATTTTATTCAATCTCTTGATTTGTACTTATTGCTCGGCTATACCATAAATGAGGGACTCCCTCAATGTATTCCAGATATTAGATAAAGGTTGACTGATTGACTGACTGACTGACTTTTGTAGCTTTTGCTGTAACAAAAGGAATCTACTGAATGTGTGCTGGCTGCAGGAAGTGTCAGTGTATTGCGTCTGTAAAACCTTCAGCATGGATCCGTTCTGAAAGACGTGCTGTTCATCACACACCACGCAGTACTCATTCAGTGTGGGGATGCGCTGCTCCGAATATTTCATTATCTGGGAGGAGAGAATGTGGAGGAAGATAAAAAGAGTGGATGAAGGGAACAGTGACTAAACAGAACATGCTGTACTGCTGCCTGTAGGACACGAGCCGAACAAATATACCTGCCCACAACGATGGCCAGATTTTATAGTTTTTAAATAGTTTGGTTTCTGTGTCGTGTCTCTCTATGGTACTTCTAAAACTCTACTGCCCTTCTGTTTTAGTGCACTCTGGTGTGGTGTGTACTGTTCAGTGTAGATGAAACTATGAAAGTAATCAGTTTGGCTATATCAATTACTACAGCTGGCTATTTGTCACTATAGGTCTTCTATACTGCTGAAAAAACGTAGAAATTTTAGGTTTTAAAATACTTTCATTAAGTATCAATAACATTCATTGGGGTGGTCAATATCGTTTTCATGAGCAGTGATCTGGGTAATTATTTAGATCTTTTGGGACAATAACCAAGTCTACATTACATACACAACAGAAGGCACTGTACATCCATAAATATTTATATTAACACTTATATTACTAATTATGAAGCCATACACAACCTCCTGATTACAGCACAGCGCTGCTTTGAAAAAACACATTTACATATTTGCTTTTGTATTACATTATACGACAAACTCCTACCATATCGGCCTCCATTAAAACTGTACACTTACACTCTTTCTACCAGAATTTTTCATATGATCAGACAGTTGTTTGACAGTGTGCTACTAGGTGTAAAACTGATTTGAAATCTGATTTGATTATTTTGACAATTAGTTCAATAAAAATAAAACACATAACTGACATAAAAGACAGCATTGGAAAAACACTACATATTTATATTACATTTTTTATAAGGGGATTTTTAAGGGGCATTATTTTATAAGGGGATTGCTATGTATTAAACCATTTTCTTCACACAGAACAGTACTCATTTCTACCAGTAAACCTCTGATTGTAAGTCATATAGTTGAATGTTTGTGACGACAAATATAGTTTGTGAACTAAGCCAGTTCATTGAGAATGTATATTTAAATCTTCTTTAATCTTCTTTGTTTAATAAATTTGATTAATTTAATTGAATAATTGTGACATTCTTCCAAACAAAACTTTGTTTCTAACAAATAAGATTTAACATTTAGGAGCAGTGTGGATTGAAGCTTTTGGCAAATAAATAAATAATGATGTATATCTATATAAATGTTTATAACCTGGATTAAAGTAATAATATAAAAAAAATGTGTAAAAAAATACTAATCTATCAAAATTACACACTATTATGTTTTGCAGTACTGTATCGATTCTCAAAAACACAGTACTGATTTTGAAAGAACTGTTTACATGTAAAGATTGGTGGCAGACAGTGGTTCATTTAGTGCTGTGTTTAACCCCCCGACTGTTAGATAGCAGTGTCGTACCCAGTCTTCAGATCCTACTTTTCTGATTGCATAAAAAGTCAACTTTTCTTTTACTCAGATTTTATGCAGACGATGGTGTGTTTTTATACTAGGATAGTTTTACAGTTTAATAAAAATTAAATCACAATACATTGTCTTGCTTCCACTATTGCTACATAACGCAATATAATAGATTGTAAAGCTTGTATCGTGATCCGCAATGTATCACCATGTTCTTGCCTTCCCAATACACAGCCCTAGTTCCTACGACTAGTAAAACATATTCCCTTTTTCAGGAAAGAATGTTCTTTTAATAATGTTTTTGTAGAAGAAAAACATACTGCACCAATATTGATATGATATATGAATGATATTTACTCAACTTCGCCAAGACCTGCGTCTCATTTTCATTTGTCTTTATTACTTTATCTGTTGTTCTAATCTACTGTACTGTGTTGATTGTGGGCTATTCTACATCTGCCTTTATCAGAGCTATCACAGTTCACATATTCAGGCTTCCTACAATCTGGCAAAAACATCACATCACAAACACACAGATGAGTAAATTAAACATGAGATAACTACAATGCCACATCACTAATGATTTTGCAGGTTTATGATACAGTATTAATGCTGCTGCATGAAGCATGCGTCTTTACTGATGAGCAAAATGCAAAACTATCACGTTGGCAGTATTTTTTCACATTTACAGCATGAACCAAATCAGTCCCACCGCTAGCACACTAAGAAGCCATGCTTGAAGATGAGGTCACCCTACTGTGCGATGACTTCCCTGTTTTCTGACGATAACAACCATTAATAACACCACTATGAAAAGAAAGCGCCGCTGTATTAAAGCTGGAAAGGAGGCGAAGCTGGCGCGGCCCGGAGCCGTCTGTACCTGCACTAAGAAACCGTACTCCAGAGTGGGGATGTTCTTGCAGTGTCCGCCCGCCTGGGATGAGAAAAACAATTCAATCAGCTGCCGCGTGGTAATCTGCGCAGGGGCCCTGCCCGCCGGGACTGCCACAGTCTGATGAGTCAATGAAGACAAAGCATTATGGGAAAGGGCGCCAGCCAGCCACGACAGGCAGAGGGAGACGAAGGGGAGAGATAGAGAGACACAGAGGCTGAGGAGAAGCTGAAGGGGGGGACTTTAAACTGTCCTCATTGTCACCATTACTTGAACCTATTCAAATCTGTAATCCTCCTTCAGATGTGAAGCGCTCGTGAGCCTTTTGTCATTTATTCACCTGAGGTTTGACTGGAAACCTGCAGCTCTGCAGTGTAGAAATACACAATACAAGTCCTTCAAGTCCTTCACTTGCAGAAGAAGGGATGCGCATGCAGAACTATGCACTGGGTAGCCCGTTTATAGTATAGGTGCACTTTGTACAGACCGTAGTCCATCTGCTGCTTAACCCTTGTGTAAGATGTTTAGTCTGTGTTCCCCTCCCTCAATTTGTTCACTGTTTATTCCCAACACATTGGTGGAAGCCATTCCTGACCATGGAGGGCTATAGTGTTGACGGGATTCCAACTTATGAGCTCCTGTCTCTTTACAAGCAGGCAGTTAGACAGCTGCTCCACCCTAGAGCTGTAAAGCCATGTACAAATCTGTGTCCAAGAAAGAATGGAAAAGTAAATTTACTCAGAACTGTGTTTATAAGTAGTAGAATTTCACAGCTATAGGGTGGCCCTATGGTCTAACTGCACTTATCAAGTGTGAGGAGATCTTAGTTTCATATATCCCATATCCCAGCAAGGACTCAGCACTGCCAAAAGCTTTGCAGGGGTCGTTGTGTGATGGAGGAGTCTTAATCTGCATAAACTGATTAAACAGTGAACAAACTGAGGAGGAGAAGCATAGACTAAACATCTTGAGTTAAACATCATCTTCAGACTAAACAGCTTCAGCTGCAGCTCATTTACATAACTGTTTTTGAGGCTTAGCTCAATATGTATTTAAAAACACTAACATTAGAAAATAAGTAGGCTTAACCAATTCTAAAAAAAGACAAATATCATTGCTCCCTAAGACTTTTGCACAGCACTGTTTTCTTTGCTGTCTCACAAAAATCTTATACCTCCAAAAATTTCAATGAACGTCAATGTAAAAATATGTTATCCCAAGTCATTTTGGAGTATTTCTATTTATTCATTAATCATGATATTTTGATGCAATGTAAAGAACAACTGCCAAAATCAAATGTCAAAAAAATTTAAATGCCAAAAATGCCAAAAATCATGACAGAGGCAACATGGTAGGCCTACCTCATAAACTAGCAACCCAGTAAACATAAAGAGCTATTCCAAGTCTTCAAACCTGTGAACATGTTATAATAACATGAGCAAGACTGAATGTCAAATTCCAGTAAAAGATACAGGGCCAAAGTGGCCAGCTTTGGAACCACATTTTATACTCCAACATTCTGCAGTCTTTCAGTTCTCACATCTTACTAAGGAGAGTGATCTATAATTAAGAGCAGGCTAACCACCCCCCGCTGGTCAGAGGAGATAACAGAACTGGAGAAGCAGGCAGGACAGAGCTGTGTGTAAAGGGACGCGTGAGTGCAGTAAGAAAGGCTTGCAGTCTGACCTGGCTGTTGGGGGGATAGCTAAACAGCTCCCCCTTGGGGTTCTTCATTGTACAAGAGATGGAACGGTTCATCAGCCTGCTGACCCTCAGCTCTGGAACACTCAGTTTGCCCTTCAGCACGGAGTCCTGGATCAGAGGGAAACTAGGGGATCTGGAGACAAGGTGGAGCTCAAAGTCAGAACAAACATTCACATAGCAAATATACAGATTTGAAAAGGTTATAAATGAACACATCATTCATCTTGATTTAAAAGATAATTTTTACCAGTAAAAAAGCACATTTTCAGATTTAAGAATTCAAAGCAATTGTGAAGATTATATTATTATATATTATTGAAGATATTTTTTTTAATTCCAGAAAGAAATAATGGGCTGTTTTTCTGATGTTTCTGTATTTGACAATATGGACTGGGGAACTCTTCTATTAAAAAGGAAATATATTTTTTAATGATTAAATTAATCATAAATGAGAATTTATAGAATTTATAGAATTTATTTGCTGCATGATTTAAAAGAAAGTAATTTGGTCATTTGGATGTTTTGTGTGAAATGCTCCATTCATAGAGTCCTAATTGTTCATAGTGGTGATGACAGGAACCAGACGTCTACAGTCTGGTTCAGTCTGAAAATCTATTTTTACAGTTGGATTTCTGAATTACAGTTAATAATTCAACCCCCACTGCAAATAAGGTTCATTGAGTTCAAACATAGCTCAACACAAATAATATAACATGTGCTTTCTCCACATTTAACACAAAATTACACTTAATGACAAATGTAGTCTCAGAATTATTCAGCCCCTAAATAGAATTCCTCATAAAAACACACATTTGCAAATGAGGTGAGATCACTGCCTTTCACAAACAAAGACTGCACTAAATGATCATAGGGGAAGCACAGTTCACAAGTTCAAAGTTAAAGCAATACTGCCTACACTACCTGGACGAGGCAAAAAGAGGAAGCTATTACCAGCTGCCACCAGATTCCTGGAGAGGCAGGTGGTCAAAAATCCATGAATGACTACAAATGACCTGCAGCAAGATTTGGAGGCAGCAGGCACTGGGGTTTCAGTTTGGACAGTAAGGCACATACTAAGCGTAGAACAAGATCCCAGATGCCAGTACACCTCTACTGATGCAAAAGCACAAGTCAGCTCCAATCTCCAAAACCATGTAAATAAGCCCCAGATGTTTTGGGATTCTGTTCTGTGAAGAGATTAAACAAAACTGGAACTTTTTAGGCCTATGGATCAGCAGTATGTTTGGAGGAGGGGGAAGAATGAATGTACCCCAAAACATTTCTGAAAAGAGCACCCTGCCTACCATGAAGCATGGCAGTTAGGTTCACTTGTAATTTTGGACAGTAAATAACTCCACACTAAACCATTTCACAACCTCATCAAACAACTCAACTCAATGACTTTCTTTACATCTGAACGATTTATGCAAAAACTTGCTTAGTGCTTTGACTCTTTTTAGATGCTACTCTAATTACATAGTATCCTAACTGTAGCCTGATCAACAGAAACGCAACCCAATCGCAGGCTTGTGAATTAAAAACCCTTAGCCCCACTAGTCTCACAGTGGAAATGTGACTAAAGGCAATAAGGAAGTAGAAATGACTGTCATACTTAGGGATGGGGGAGAAGATGCTGAGGCCCGCACGGAACTTCTTAATGGTCCCTCCAGCCTTGAACCAGCTGTGCCTCTTCTCCTGCTGGGCTTTAAGGAACTCATTACTCAGATGTTTCCACTGCTGGGAGGTGAACGTGCTCAGGATCCTGGTGGAAAAGACAGCAGTCGAAAAAAAACTTTTCACTCCGCTCAGCAAGAGTCTTTAAGTTGTGGTAAGGTGGTGAGGGAAAGCTGATTCTGCCATTTTAAGAGTCACAAAGCTTTCTGCTATTTATACTGTCTTTGTACTGTCAAACACGCACCCAAAAATACATTACAAAAACCTGAAAGACTCACTTCTTCAGCTGAAGTCCAAGGCTGAATCCATCCTTGTTGGAGGGCTGAAACACTTCCACTGATGGTTCTGTGACAGAAAATAGTAATAAAGTCACATTTCTGATGATGATAATAGTATAAAAAACAGAAATACCAACAACAGAAAAGTGCATTTCCTGAAGGTTGTGCAGCTTAAGTGGATCCCACTTCCAGACAACTACAAGGCTGTTGCTATGTTGTCACTAGAGTAAAACAGTTTTTTCTAGCTAGTTGCTATGGTATATCAGGTGATTGCTATAGGGTTCTGAGGTAGCTTAGTAGGTACACTAAATACAAAATACACCTCTTAATCACTGCATTTAAGTGTTTTATGCAGTCCCATTGACCCGGGTGTGTAAAAACAAGCGCCTAGCTATGCAATCTGCCTTTACAGACATGAGCTTACTGAATTCCAGCGTGGTACTGTAATAGGATGCCACCATGCCACCAAAAAGCCAGTTCATGAAATGTCTTCCCTTATAGATATTCCACCATCAACTGTGAGTTGTATTACTGAAAAGTGAAAGTGTTTAGCAACTACAGTAACTCAGCAGTGAAGTGGCAGACCATATAAAGTTAAAATAAGATTTCTAAGTTAAAATATATACAATATGATATTCATCACGATATATGTACTCACAGACTAAAAACAGAAAGTAGCAACAGATTCTTACAAACTACTGTTCAGATCCTCTTCCAGACTGACAGTGTTTTTTTAGTCAACATCTGCTGCCCTTCATCTAATTAAACCAGTCTAATTACACTGTTAGTAATGAAACCTGCAGCTGATCAGTGTTTATTAAGCACTATCAGTATCCTCAATATGCTCAGAAAAACATAAAATTATCACAATAACAAAATTTATCACGA
Source organism: Salminus brasiliensis (assembly GCF_030463535.1). Classification (NCBI taxonomy): domain Eukaryota; kingdom Metazoa; phylum Chordata; class Actinopteri; order Characiformes; family Bryconidae; genus Salminus; species Salminus brasiliensis. The sequence continues at coordinate 27,315,582 of NC_132890.1, read as the reverse complement.
TACAATAAAATATAGTCATATTGCCCAGCTCTACCAGGAAAACGTTACCTGCCTGACTGCACCGTGCCAACTCTAAAGTTTAGTGGAGGAGGGTATAGTGCCATGGGGTTGTTTTTCAGGTGTTGGACAGGGGTGCACAGAGCAAGGGCATGGAGTTTTGGCGTGAGCAACTCAAGCAGCTTATATAACTATTTAATTAATCATAAACAAAGTAAAATGGTTGATTAATTGTGATATTGATTAGAGGTCATATCGCCCGGCACGGCCTCAAGGAGCGAAATAGTCAATTAAAAAAAAAAAAAACACACACACACACACACACACACACACACACACACACACACACACACACACACACACACCTTAGAAAGTCAGAACCAGCAAAACATTTGGATTTCTCTGGATAGAAAAAAAAATTGAAAGCAAACACCCACCCACCCACAAACACACAAACAAACACACACACTCCTAATTACCTGGTCCGTCCAAGTATTGCGAGAGGGAGAAGCGGAGTCGGAGGATGATGGGCTCTGTTCGTATGACCTTCCAGGCTGTGGCCACTTCCTCCTACAAACAAAGCAATACACACCACAACAATTACTTCTAATCCCAAACGCCACTGAAGAATTGAGTGCTTATGTGCAGATCGCCATTTAACTTGTGTATACAGGGCACAAAAGGAGACCGTACGCACATCCAAAAAACTGATGTTGATGTGAAGGTCAATATCCACATCATCAATAGTTCCATACTCTCTGTTGAAAACAGGAACAAAAAGACAACTGATTTCATGTTGGCAAAGAGTCTTTCTCTGTATGAAGAGCAGTTCTGAACCTAAATAAAGGTACGACAGGTTTTTGTTTTCAAGCTAATGTGAAAAGCACATTTGAAAAACTATTTGGCGCAAAGACGCTTTAAGTGCTGACATTACAACAAGAGGTTAACTTGAAAATGCTTTTGTACTATTCCCCTGCTAGGTCTTTGGAAAACTAGGTGTCCCCAAACTTATGACAAGTGGAGTAGATAAGCTAATGTGAAACTATATGGACCACAAATAATAGCTGTACAGTACCTGATAGACACAGCACTCTCTGTGTAAATGTCTTTCACAGCCTCAATGTCTGCATCCAGCTGGGGGTGCCGGTACAGATCAGCTGCACAGCTGCCCTGCAGGAGGAGGCAAACACACAACTCTTAACACAGCTCTCACCTTCAGACTGCTGCATTCAACATCAGCTCCGCTACAGAGGTCTCAGTGTCCTGTAATGACCCTCCCAGCAGTGCCAGCACTTTTCTGGAATAATGTTTAGTCAGACAGTTGTTAAAATAATGCACATCAGCATATTTTGACTGGTGGAAATGCTCCAAATGTATTGTAATAAAAGAATCTTTTTAAACTGATTTCCATTAAAAGTTAAAGTGTTGTCCTTTCATTGTGAAGTTGGCGACATTTTGGAGACAAACGTTTGTGTTGTGACGGTTATGACATTTTTGACAAAATGACAAAATTAAAAAAATTGCATATTGTTGCACAAGTTGACTTTCAACTGATTGAAAACATGTCTGCAGTCTCAATACAACAAATATTGGTATTGTAACATTAGTATTGAATATTATTGACAGTAATACCATTATTAGTCGTATTTATTAACATTTTAATTAGTAGAATTTAAGCACACTATATGAACAAAAGTACTGGGACACCTACACAAGACACCTACAGGAGTTTTAATAACATCCCATTCTAAATCCAAAGGCATTATTAAGGAATCGCTTCCCTTTTGTAGCTCTAACAGTAGGAGCTCTGAGGTTATTGAGTCAGCAGATTGTTGTTAACTTTCATATTCTATGCATTGAGCTCAGAGCTCTGCGACTCCGCTCTGTAACTTTACGTGGTCTGACACTTTACTGCAGAGTTGCTGAGGTTCCTACATTTTTCAATAATAACACACACAGCTGATGGTGGAATATCTAGCAGTGAAGAAATTTCACCAGCTGACTTGTTGCAACAGTGGCATCCTATTACAGTACCATGCTGGAATTCAGTAAGCCACCTGTTCTTTCACTAATGTGTGTATTGGCAGACTGCAGGACTAGGTGCCTAATTCACATTCATTGTGAACATTGGTCCTCAGACATACAAACATGTTCAATCCTCTTCCAAACCCCTCTCTAATATTTATTATATAACACTTTTTTTTAGGAAAATCTGACTCAGAGATAAGGAGTTATTATCCTGTATGTTATCATGGGATTTTAAATCATGAGAGCCACTACAGTGAAAAATAAAGGGCAACTAATCATTCTCCTGTTTATGTTTGAACATGGGCTTATGTATACTGCATCAGAACAGATGAAGAGCTGACATTAAAACATGGAAGAGTATAAATAAAGACTGTGGCTAGAACAGCCATACATAAAGAACGGATGATTGAGGATGTTTACAGATAATGACGCTGACCTTATTTACATGTATATGCTGTCTGACAGGTATTTTTCCATTTTGTAGACATTCTTATACAGAGCAACATACAATTCAAATCTTTTAGAAATTTGAAATTTAATTAAATCAGGTTTATTGTCACATGAACACAGGTGTAAAGGTGAGTAAAAACTATAAAATGTAAAAAACAGGATGTATACACATATGCATACACTATACATGCAATAGCACTGTTCAAATGTTCAAATATATATTAGTATAAGTTACATATGCAGTGTGAAGAGAACAGTATAGTCAGGGTATTGTCAGAGTGCCATGTATAACAACTGGGAAAAACTGGGTAGCTTCAGTCCCAAACAACAAATGTAACAAATGAAATGTTTTGACGTCTCTATACATAAATATAAAGTTCACATCCTCTACAGAGAGCATTCCTCTGTTCCTTTTAATACACAATTACAGTTTATTTTGATGCTACACGGCACATTTTAGATGATTTTTTTTTTTTTTACATGTTCAGTTCATCAAATAAAATGAAAACGGTCCAAATCGGCAAAATAAAATTAAAGTAAACATATTACATAAACCTTGGCTTATGACTGAAAACATGAATTACCATTTACATTTACATCTGTGCTTCAGATCTACTGGTCAGATTACTGGTGAGCCTTTCTATCCTTTAAATATTACTCAGAACTAGGCTAGTTTCTCAAACATGTACAGGGTACAGGGTTTTTCTATTTGTGCAAATTACTTTCCTATAAAACAACAACTCTTTCACAATTAGTCACTCTACCATCTTAGATCATCAACACTTTATTTTTGGGAACACAAATTTAGTATTTATTACATTTTTGTTCTTTGTTCAACTGTTCATTATGCATTCATCTTTATTAATTGCAATGTTTATTGGTACATAATTATATTGGCCTGTTATGTGGAGATCACAAATAATTGTTAATATCCCACATTATATAGTTAAGCAAATTCATGAGCATGACATTTTACTATTGGCATTACACTTATTCTTGCACGTTTAAATAGTGCCAGGTTTGTTGATTGATATAGATAGAGTTTAGTGAGTTAAAATGAGTTTAATTAGTCACTAACATATCAATAAGTTCTGCTAATGAGTTATTTAGAAACTAAAAAGTAGTGAATAAGTATTTAAAGAACTACTCATGGTACTTCAAAACCCAAATCTCAAATAAATCAGTATGAGTTCCATAGGCAAGTTCAGTTTATCAACATCTTAACTAACATCAGCCCGGCTTGCATGTTGTTTTATGGACATTTCAGATGCTATGGGTATTACTCATCACTAATTAGAGACTAAAGCGTTTAATGAGCATTATTACAACTAATAATGCAGCTATAGTGTTTTTAATTTATGTAAAGGTACTTCTAAATGTGCACCTATAAAGGTCATAATGAATAAGGATTAATGTATAGTGAATTCACCATTTATAAATGTCTAATTCAGGTTTTACTGAACAAAGAACAAGACCATAAAAATGTGTGTAACTTAATAAATGTGTAACCAATATTACACTTTTAATCTTCTTTATTATCACGGTATAAATATATGTACAACATATTTACAGATATTTATTTAATACCACTTATTAAACCCAATTCATAACTCAAGTTATTCATCCATTAAACATACATATGTTAAAGTCATCACACTTTGGTACCACAACAAGGAAACCAACATGACTGTATTAAATGGCCAATATTAGCACTGTTGCTAGTGATACTCTGGGACTACAATATCAAACACTACCCACATTTAAAAGTAATTCTAATCTAATTAACTTCACTGGTAGTTTTGCTTTGTGTAGTTTACCTGAATTCCATACATGAACTGCTCCGGCTCGTTCTCCCCATCTGATTCCTCATCCGTCCAGCACTGACCTTTGATGTCCTGTGGAAAACATCCAGCCATTTTAAAGACGAGTCTCAAACGTCCTCATAACTTAACCAGCAGTAATGTCTTAATGCCCCTAAATGGTCCCTTGTCGAGTATGAAGTTGAATGTGAGCTGAGAGCCGGTCGACCTACACCAAGAGAGCTGTGTGCTGTAATAACTGGAGAGGAGCTAAGCCGTCTATTTGTTTCCTCCAGAACTGTCAGTTATTGTTATTTCTTCCAGACAACACAGTCTTCACACACTTATCCTTTAAAGCAGCTCCCTGAAGAGTCCGTCTGGACTTTCAAAGGCAACAGACAGCTCATTTATATATTTAACTACAAAGCAGCTACCACCTAGCAGGGACTAACGCAGCTCGTTCTCTGTGAAGAGAATTCAGAGAGTTCTCAGTGTTCTGTGAGGATAACTGAAGATGCAGTCTTACCATTGGATCCGTCATTTACAGAGGCAGCTCTGACAGGGTTAGACTGTTCCCATCCATTTCACATCAAAACCCAAAGCCAAAGAACGCACTGCTCAGGTGGAGCTATGAACTCTGCGCCTTCCTCTGCTTTCCAAATGACTGCAGAAAACAGAACAAACAGATAAAAGACCATGAAATTACTATATATAATTATGTTTCTGCTAATTTAATAACAGTATCAACACTCATTCTACCAAACGGATGTCATTTGCGTACACAATTTGTAAGGAGATGCATTAAGCTCAAAAAGTGTGTTCAAGTGTTCTTGTTAACATGATATAGATCTATAAAAGACTATAAAAGAAGATTCTTTAAGCATAACATACTGTCTTTTTACTGTCATTTTTCACTAGTACAAAAGCATTTTCACGTGTCTGTATAGACCATCATAACATATGCATCTAAAATATAACATATTAGATTAGATTAGATTTAATATAAAATATTTCATATTTCATATATATCAAAATGCACTATGCAGAATTATTTTCAGCATTTGTGAGGATGGTAAGTGTTTATATGTCTTGTCACTTCCAGCAAGAACAAACTCTAGGACTGGAAACTGTATTGAGTGTCTTAATGTAAATACATTTAATGTATATTTTAGTACATTTAGTACATTTACATAGTGTAGAAAAATAATGCTCTTATAATGCTTATTAAATGTGTATTAATTTCACTGTAAGTTTACAGTGTGCAAAATATACACAGGTATAAATACATATACAGTAATGTGTTTAATGTATACCAATGTTTACTTAAAATAGGTCAATTTTAACATAGTTAAGAATACTTTACACAGTTAAAGTTATGATTTTCTTCTTTTTCTGTACAACTAAAGTAAAACAAATACAAAAATAGTTTAGTTAGTTTAGCACTCATCAAGTGCACTGATCATTAATGTGGCTACAAGTACACATTAATGCTCCATTGGATAGTAAAGTTTAGTATACTAGAGTCTACTTTTTCACAAGGGTTCAGCTCCCAGTTCCTAAAAAACACTAAAGTCAAATCACTTTGTGCATGTCTGTGTGTAGTGGTACACACTCTGGATTGATATGCGTTGTTGTTTGTTGACTACTTATGTGAAATAACTGGTTTATAGTGGGTGAATGTGCTGTGAATCTGCAATTTAGCGTTTTCCTCATCCCAGTCCTGAATGCGCATTTCAGTGCTGGTTTAAAAACAAAGAAAGGCGTGCAGTTCTCCCGCTGGTAAAACAGTGTTTCTGAGTTATTTAATAGTTTCAGATATTATGTTACGTTTTCATGTTTCACTGTAAAATAGATCCACACTGCAGACTCCAAACTCTTTTATTTACCTCCTGACAACGACTACACTGCTGCCGTCTGTTAGTGGTGTCTTGAGGACACCAGATGGCGCTCTGAACACATAAAGACAAAAACAAAAGACTTGAAACTGGATTTGTATTAATCTACATTAGACCTGATCCATGAAAATATGCCTGGATCCGCCTCAATCCTCATCCACTGGATCGTATCAGGACACACACACCCCCCCCCACACACACACACTCTGCATCTTTAACTGGCAAGAAGTTACGTTTGATATGGTTTATGTGATTAGACCCAAAATAAAAATTTTATGTTGAGTAGAAATGGTGGTACATCATACCACATCTTAAAATAAATACCTCTTGATTTTTTTAAAAAAAGGTTCTTCACACCCTGGTTCTTTGTATGCCATCGCTCCAATGAATGCTTTTAGCACCATTATTTTTAAGAGTATAGACTGAAAAACTGTGTGTTCTTGGCGGTGGAGTGGAAACAAATGAGTTGACCTCAATTTCCATGCGACTGAACCTGATAGCAAAGCTATCTGAACCCTCCATTTCCATTTCAAATCAGTATTTCAGCCCCCAAAGCGTTTGTCTCTTCTCTGCCTAATCACACCACTTTATAATCGCTCTCTTTCTGTCCTCTTAATCACCGACTCACCACCTTGTGGAGATGTATCCTAGCAACAGACATCGCTGGCTTGTATCACCGTTTCATGAATCATGACGAAGTGCGTGGGGGAGCGTGTGTTTGTGTGTGTAGCTGTGTTCTGACTAGGTGTTATTCAATCTATAATATTTTACATGAATTTCATTAAATTCCTAATTCCTATAAAGGGCTTAAAAGCAACGGTACATTTTACTGTGTGACCTATAGAAACACACAGCACTAGCATGTAACTCCTTCGATGTCAGTGGTTACGTCATTAGTTTGTGTCGTGAGATCATGTAGCCAATGGACTTAACCCTTCAAAGGCACCCATTTTCAGCAGAATTAAATCATAAAGACGTAAAGAGTCTAAGATGTCAATTAGTGTTGGTGTAAGTGAGCATACACTGGTGTAAAACGCTACACTACAGAAAAAACCTGGTGCTGGTCTACAAAGCCAAGAATGGAGCACCCCTCCATACTTGATGGCAATAGTCAAATGCCAATCAGTACCAATAGGCCTTCCAGCTTCAATTATGACTCGGCTAGACCCACGACCCACTAAGATCCACAGAAGACAAGCATCCAGGCTTTTTTTTGTCGTGGCACCGAAGTGATGGAATGACTTGGGTGTCCGAACAGCAGAGTCACAGACTGATGACCCACCTCTTCCAAGAGTACTTAGGCAGTAAGTGTAGTGTGTGTTGCGTGTTGTGGTCTCCATACTAACTTTTGTTTTTAGCAGCATCTGAGCTTAGAGGTATATTTTGGATTCTAGCTTTTACTAATTAGCATAGGGTATTTTGTGAGTAAACAGTGAAGCACTTTTGTAAGGCGCTCTGGATAAGAGCCTATGTTAAATGCCTTAAATGTAAATGTAAACTTAATGAATGGAACCAGATGTCTCTAAAGGCTCCATCACAACATTATATGAAATGGTTATAAATATGCTGCCTGAAACACTGCTTTTACCATAGTAAAGAGACGCTCTGGCCTATTGTTTTTCTAAATTCTTAATCTTGAGTTATGCAGAAATTCAGTCTTAGCATATCAGACATATTAGGTAAGCTAATTATCACATTATTCTTCTTTTTTGATTATGTTATGGGCTATTATGTTATCACTTATCAATTATAATAATACTCATGACTGAGGATTTGGAGTGATTCATAATGGGATTCATAATATAAGAGAATAATAATATTAGCACTGTTTATTGGTTTCTTAAGTTTTTTTATTGATAATTAACTGAGTATGTTGCCTTCACAGCATTTGCTTGTGCTACCGATTAATAATCACTACAGTTCCATATTAATATTGTCAGAGCTCTCATATTAATGCTGCATTTCTAAGCACCTGGACAACCATAACAAACATAACAACCACCCGCTGTTTAGGGTGGTACGTAACAGCAGGGTTAGTGGGATAACTAGTGTTTAAACTGGAATTAAAGTAATATCATGGTAAGATGAGAGTAGGAAAATACTATTGGCAAGGTTCTTGGTTTGACCTTCAGTGTTACTCTAATCTTCCCTGAACTCAGTATTCTGCTGTCAATACAGTCCATAATTAAAGCAACCGCATTCAATAAGTACAAATACACTTACATGCTTGCTTAAATTAATCAAGTGTAAACTCGATTCATTCATTAAACTACTTTGAATCTAAATGATTTAGAAATGCAGATCTCTTGCCTATACTGTTACAATATAGGGGTAGTTTGCTGATGGTCATACAGCAGCAACACATATATTTATGTGGTGTATTCAGAATTGTTCTTTTTTAGGAGTGTAATGGCCACTGAGCTAGTTAGTACAGCCTGTAGTGTGTTACGTAAGCAGCAAGTTGGTGTAAACACACATACACACACAGACACACACACACAGGGCTATCCACCAAGAAGTTAAATATTGATGTTAAAAGTTCAGTGAAATACTTTACCATTTGAGAATGTCTTCTGGGCTTGGCACTCCCAAGGGAGTCCAAAATGTGTGGGTTAATATGGATCATTTGAGCAAAATCATTCAGCATCATCTTGCCAACCAGTCAGTAAAGCGAGTGTCTCTAACCCGTTTGAAAAAAATGAAAAAATTATATATATATATATATATATATATATTATAGTACTTTTCAAAATGAAAGTAATATGAACACCACGATCAGCTCCATTCACTCCCATTCATTGAGGACTCGCTTGCAAGCTCCCTCTGGCGTTTTGCAGGAAGTGGCCTGGCTCTTTATAAACCGGCTCTGGCAATATCACCCACATCCGATGACTTACAGATTAGGGTATTCCGGGATGCTTGTGCGCGTGTGAAATAATCATATATACCCTAAAGGCATGTACTATGTTCCCCCTGTACCGTGACAAATACATGTTTCATAACACCCTTATTCTTTTGTGTTTTCATTTCATTTGAACCCAATTTTCTCTACAATTTAGTAAATGTTCAATTTAGCTAGAACTTCCCCATCACACAATGCTACAAGTGCGGGGAGGGTGAAGGCCAGCACCTGCTTCTGGTGGTTGGTGTGGCGCAACAGATAACACCACTACCTGCCAGTGATCTACCACACCATGTGGGAGACTGGGGTTCGATTCCCAGTCTGGGTGACTATGCTGCGCTGCACTAATAAAAGTCCTTGGGCAAGACTCCTAACACTACACTGGCCCTCATCTGTAATACCTTGGAGGATTGTAAGTCGCTCTGGATAAGAGCGTCAGCTAAATGCCAGAAATGTAAAATGTAAATGCTTCTTCTGAGTTGAAAGTTGAAACCCACCAATCACATCTTTTCAAAACTACTGCAGAATCATCACTGGACTGCTTAACGCACTTACAGGGGAACACTAACTGCTCATCCTGTTACATTAGTTAACACACTGACCAGCATCACACAGAGAGAAGGGGTAGAGAGAAGGCCAGTTATGCTCTCTGGGACTCCCATGCATGGATGACTGTGGCATCAGAGGGGATCAATCTGGCGATCTCCATTTTCCCTTCATCCTTAGCCTCTCTTCAGATCTGAGACATCTTCCTCCAATCGTACAGCTCCTTACATGTGACCTCACCAAAGCCTAGCTGTGAATTCATCATGCTACATTTGTTTACTGTAAGGATGAGTTTCAATCCCATTCTGTTCCAGACCTACAAACCTACTATATGTCCAAAGGTTTGTAGACACCAGGCCATCCAAGGTTTCTTCTGAAATGATGGGTATTAACAGGAAGTGAATGCTTCTTTGATGCAGTACAAGCATCTACTCATCTATGAAGGCTTTACACTCACATGTTGTGAGGACTGGACTGCATTCAGCCACAAAAGCCTTAGTGAAGATAGGTACTGATGTTGGAGGATGAGTTCTGGATCGAAATGCCATTCAAGTTCATCCCAAAGGTACCAAATCCAGAGAACGCAGTTCCACCACCCAACTGTATACCCCCTTAGCCGGCGCTTGTCATCGGACATGCTGACCTTAGGCTCATAAACAGCTGCATAACAGAAAATACAATTACACTATATGACCAAAGGTTTGTGGACACTAGCTCATCTGATGTTTGTTCTGAAATCAAGGGCATTAACAGGGAGTGTATCCCCATTTTGCTGCAGTACAAGCCTCTACTCTTCGGGGAAGGCTTTACACTAAATGCTGGAACATTCCTGTGAGGTCTGGATTGCATTCAGCCACAAAAGCTCTAGTGAGGTCAGGTACTGATGTTCAATCACAAACGCTACTTCACCGGATCCACCAACGCCTAACCTTGGGAGGCTTTATACCCCTCTAATCAACAATTGGCATTGGACATGCTGACCTTACGCTTATGCACATCTGCTCCAGAGCATCCCATTATACGCTCCATGCTTTTCTATAGACATTATACAAGCACAACTGAACTCAGCAATTGATGCATCTAAACTGACCAACTAAAAGGGGTGTCTGAATACTTTTGGACACGCAGTGTGTGCTGATTTTCCACACAGGTTTCATAACCCAACGCCAACCCACTGCCAAACCTCCATTACATTCTCTCCATCCTCTCACCTATCTCCTAACACCCCCTCCCCTTCCCTCCCCTCCCCTCCTCGTCCCCCTTCTGGACCAGCTCTGTTTTAGCCACCAACAACAACGCACGCACACACACACAAACACACACACACACACACACACACACACAACCACCCCCACGACGCCCCCAGATTCGTGTCACATTCCGATACAGTCCCAGACTTGACCTTTCCCTTCTTAAAACCCGAGCTAGAAAACACAGGTGCCAGCATCCACCCCTCCCCCACCTCCTCTCCTCCTCCTCTCCTCCTCCCTCATCCTTCACTCTCTCTCTCTTACCTTGGCGAAAGATGGAGGGAGAAGGAGATGCAGTCCCTCGCTCGCGACACTGTCCTCCTTGCCTTCTGCGATGGCTTCCCTCTCCTGAGCTTTACGATGATGCTTCAGATTCACATTCGGTTCATACAGAGAATAATACTATTTAATTAAAACACGAAGGATAAAATGTCCATTTTTAAAGGTGTCTTTTTCCCCTGCACCCCCTGTTTCCTCTGCTCTCGCTCCCTCGCGCGCTCAGCTGTGTGTGTTTATCTATTGCAGATCTGGCTGCTCGCGCTGCTTGCCTTTATTTTTTGCCTGACAACACAGAGCGAGCCGCGCATGCGCTGTACGAAGCAGCAGCCGGGGTCATGTGACACACAGCTGACTGGATTGCCTCGCTGGCCGAGAGGGAAATAATGATGCTATATGATGGTGTAGAAATTCATTAATTTATTTTTAATGTATTATCCTCATTCTGTTATGTTATACAATGTAATACAAAATATTACATTAATGTTTAATGATTTAAAAATAAATGATCATTAAAGAATTTTTTTTTTTTCCCTGCTAACGACTTTATTCAAGGTGGTTAAACCGGGCATACCAGTTTAGTTGACCAACATGGTATTTTTGGTCAAGCTTTGGTCTACCAACGCGACTAGCCAAACCAAACAGGTCTTCCAGTTGACCATCTTGAACACATTTGTCTAGCAGTATGATCAAGCTGGTGCACCATCTTAACTAGCTTGACCAAGCTGTTCAACCAGTTTGACCAGTCTGGCCTACGTGATTGACCAGCTTGACCAAGCCGGGTTTTCCAGGATAACCGTTTAATTAGCAGCAAGTGGGCAGTGGCAGTGGTGTGGTGGCAGTGGTGGCTCAGCGGTTAGAGTGCCAGGATTTCGATAACAGGGTTGTGGGTTCGATTCCCGGGCTCGGCAAGCTGCCACTGTTGGGCCCTTGAGCAAGGCCCTTTACCCTCTCTGCTCCCCGGGCGCTGGAGTTGGCTGCCCACCGCTCTGGGTGTGTGTGTGTACTCACTGCCCCTAACACATATGTGTGTGTGAGTGTGTGTTCACTACCAGATGGGTTAAATGCGGAGGACACATTTTGCTGTACAGTGACAAATATGTGCACCTTTGTGCACCTTTAAAGTCTGTCTACCAGCATCACCAGCTTGACAAGCCAGTCTACAAACATAATCAATTTGACCAAGCTGATCTATCAGCATAGCAATCGTAACCAAGGCGGTCCACCCACATAACCATCTTAACTACAAGTAAAGCCTGTCTAACAGCACAACCAGCTTGACCAAGCAAGTCTAGCAGCACAACCAGCTAAACCATTTTGATCAAGCTAGTTTGGGAGCATGGACAGCTTAAAAAAAAAGCCAGTCTACCAACAGCTTGACCAAGGTGGTGTACCAACATTACCATCATAACTACCAACAATGCCAGTCTACCAGCAAGACCAGTTTGACCCAGCCGGTCTACCAATGTAATCAACTTGATCAGGCCGGTCTACCAGCACAGCCATCATAACCAAGCCTAGCAACCCACATAACCATCTTAACTACTAGCAAAGCAAGTCTACAAGCATGACCAGTCTAACAAAGTCATTCTACCAGCATCACCACATTTACAAAGTTGATCTATCCCCTGCTAAAAATATCAGCTCGAACAAGCATTCATTTTACTTGCTGGTAACAACTTTTTTTAGCAGTGCCAGCAAGACAATCTTGATCAGGGGTGGGCAACAGGGGCCAGAGTCCAGCACAGTAACAGATCCACTGAACCTGGCAATTAACAGGTGAGTTGAATCAGGTCTGTTTGAGCAGGAAAAGCATAAAAACTGTGCGGGAATCCGGCCCTCCAGGACCAGAATTGCCCACCCCTGATCTTGATCAAGCTGGTTTACCAGCATGGCCAGCTTGACAAGCGTGGTATAACAGTATAATAAGCTTCAACACTTCAACAAATGGGTCTACCAGCATCACCAGCTTAACCATGCTGATCCACTAGAATGACCATCTTGTTCAAAAACTCTATTTTTAAAGACTACACTTGAATATTTCATCATTTGAATTCCCAGCATTATCAAAATGATTAAATATTTCAGTGTGTGTTGGGGGTAGGGGGGTATATGTGAATGTGTTTAGTGTGATGCTGTTTTTTTAAACCCTGTTGCTGTGATGCCGTTTTTGCCAAAGGCATGATTCTATTTTGTGTCTTGATGTGCGCCTTATACCCTCAAGCGTGTACTGTGTGCTCGGAATAAGTAATACTAAGGCTTTTTTTAGTAAGACTCATGCTATTTCAGCCTGTTTCATTCTGAAAACGGCACAGGAGCCCTTACCCATGTCACACAGGGACAGTGTTTCTTCTAATTACCTCTGCTCTGTTATCTGTTAGACCTAATCAGAGTTTACTCTGGTTAGCGTCTCTTCTATCTGACCAGTTAGGAGGTGACCTCTGTGGCAGGGAGAGAGAGAGAGAGTGCGAGATAAGCCTCTGGCTAACGCAGCTCTAGCCTCAGATGACTCATAAGTGTGATGTGACATCATTCAGCATATGCTGTCTCATACACAGCCTAAAAGGGCTTCTTTAGTCAATTATGCATGAGCAGACAGGGGCAGAAGCCACACACCACTCCTCACCACTGTGGATAGGTCTATAAGTTTATACACATTGTACACTACATAACTGTACAAATCTGCACACATTCATATAGACTCATAGATTGCTTTCTTGAGGAGGACCCCTACTCATCCATGCAATTATTTAATCAGCCAATCGTGAGACAGCAGTGCAATGCTTAATATCATGCAGATACGGGCCAGCAGCTTCAGATTTTAATGTTCACCAGCATCAACCATCAGAATGGGGATAAAGTATAAGGCTGCGATTTTGAGCGCTGCTTATTAGTTCTAGAATTGCTGATCTCCTAGGATTTTCAGCACAACAGTTTCTAGAGTTACTAAAAAACATCCAGTGAGTGGACGTTCAGCGTTCATGAGAGTGGTTTGAGCTGACAGAAAGACTACAGTACCTCAGATAACCACTTTGTACCTTTGTGGTCAGCAGAAAAGCACCTCAAAACGTCCAGCCTTCAGGCAGATGGTCTACAACTGTGGAAGGCCATGTTGGGTTTCACTAATAATGCCAGATTCAACAAGAGCTTCGTCCCACAATCCATCAGGTTACTAAACACCCACAAACACAACACACAACATGATGGCCTTTAGGACTGTTGATCTAAAAACACACACGAACTGTCTAACACACACATACTTAGCTCAGTCTAACACACATACTCACATACTCAGTTCATATCATATGTACAGAGCATCAGTCTATACAACAACACACAGGTCTAACAGAACTGTACACACACACACACACAAACTGCACTGCTCTAATAAATCTGGATGTCTGCTCACAGGTGGTACAACAACCTGAATCCATGGACCCAACCTGCCTGGCGTCAGCAGTCCAGGCTGGTAGAGGTGGTGTAATGGTGTTGCAGAATGTTATCTTGGCACACTTGGGCTCTTAAATAGCAATCAATCATCACTCAAATGCCAAAGACAATTTGGGTATTGTTGCTGACCCTGTGCATGTCCTTCATGTCCACAATTTACCTTATCATCTGGTGCTTACTTTCAGCATGATAATGCACCATGTCACAAAGTAAATATCATTTCAAACTGGTTTCATTAGCATGACATTGGGCCTCATTTACCAATATCTTAAACTGCAGAATTGTTCACAGCTCGTAAACTGAACAAACTCCCAATTTTTTAAAAAATATTTGTGTTTGCTGTATTTTTGCACTGCCAATGAACCTACCTGATCTGATAGCACTAGCAATGCTCCCAACACTAGGAGGATAAGGACTTAACACGTATCGTCCGACACATGTGAAACTAGCCACTGCCTCCTTATGAACAGACACCTGTGCCAGCCAACACTGCTTTAAGAGTGATGAGGGAAGAGAGCGCCATGTATCCACCTGGAAAAAGCACGGCCAACTGTGCTCTCTCAGACTCTGCCCGCTGATGGCAAAGTGTTATACCTCGGGATTCAATCTCACAACACCCAGGGCATAGTGGCAAGGCTTTAGACCGCCTGTATCCCATATTTTAAGACGACATTTCTTTTTTAGAACGAATAGTGAATAATGAGTTCAGTGAAAAGCCCCATGAGTTCAGTGAAAAGTCTGCAGGAATTTCATTACGCAATCAGGTCAACAAGGACCAGCATTCTTGTGGAATGCATGTCACAAAGAATTTAGGCTGATTTGAGAGCAAAAGGAGGTCCTATCCAGGTCCTAATGAATAGGTTTGTTGAGGTTGTTGTAAATATGCTAAAATAAACAATTTAAAGGCCCAAATTCCATCAAGTTTTAAACATTTCTGCCTAAGTAAATAATTGGGATGTAGACACAGTCTTTCAGAGAGCTTCAATATGAGAGAAACTGAGTAAGAATCACTCACAGTGATGGTGATAGGAGCCAGATGGCTGAAGACTTTCATACCCCTAAAAGCTACATCACAGAAAGCTATTACATAAAATGGTTATGAATAGTGGTGCCCAAGATTACTGAAATTATCTTATGATAGTTTGGTATATTTATATTGGAGAGATAAATGCCAGAATTCTCCCCCAAATTAATTTACCACAATAAACATTATAAATGACTGTACACTGACTGTATGACTATACTTGCATAGCCATCCCAAAACCATGTTCCTATCCACCACTGCAAAGAAGCATATGCACTGTATTATTATAGTATATAATTGCATTGTTGTACTACTTACAGGACCTGGACTTGCCTCTTTAATTGATCTAACAGAAGAACAAACAGGTGAATTAGATACAGCAGCCAATGTGGAGTTTCCATACCCAAAGGATTTGCAGTGGGATTGGCTGGTAGATTATAATGCCGAGTGGCAGGCAGGTGTTTGCTCTGAAGGTATGGGCTGATTGGATTGCAGGTTTGTCCCTCACCTTTTAAGGTGGGAGTAAAACAGAGAGAGAGAGAGAGAGAGAGAGAGAGAGAGAGAGAGAGAGAGAGAGAGAAGGCTTGTACACACTGAGCTGACCACAGCTAAGGACAGGCCAACATGGGTAGTGGAAGCAGTAGTGCCAGTGTCGTAAAGGGCGGGTGAGTAAGACCATACACCTTTACCTGAGAACACAAACAAGCAAACAAACAAACAGACAAAAGAGGCAAAGTCTGCACATAAAGGCTTTTATAAAGGGTTATAATGTGCTTTGGGGTGATGGCCATGGCCTGTGGTCCAAAACAACACAACTTTTACATGTAATTATCCCAGCAATAAAATTCACAGGTACGAATATCTACATGAACAGGGGTGTGATACTGATTGTAGCAGCAGCAAGCTGTATGTGCTATTTCTTTATCTGATTATAACTAAGCCGGTGACATGAAAGCTGAACAGCTTGAAATGTTGGGATGAGTGGGTCTCGGTCTGTTATGAATACATGTGTAAAAGCACTGAACTACATGAGTCAGCAGCAGTGATTGCTGATTCATACTTAGTAAAACAAAAAAATGTGATTGACCTCCAGTAGTTCTCACAACTGAATTACAAGTAGGTATCCATGCTTCTGTGTAGCCAGAAGGGGGCAATGCAGCACTTGTACTTTATAATATGTAGATCCACACTTACAGTACTGTATGTGTGTATATATATATATATATATATAATTTATTTATTTATTCATTTTTATTATTTTCATGCCAGGCTACTTTATTATTACATGACAGTGTGACTAAGTATTAATTATTATGTAATATTATTATGGTCTTTTTAAATAGTATTTATAAAGGGTTTAGTAACAGTATATTTTTAATGTAAAATTGTAACAAGTTGTAATATTAATAATAATAATAATAATAATAACATGTTGATTTTTCATGATACTAAAAAATAATGGAACAATTAGAAGCATAGATGTTTTCTGAATTCAATGTAATAATTCATATCAATTTGATTGGAAAGACCCCCAATTTTTTACATTGTCCTTGCCACTTAAACTATATGCACAAAAAAGTATTGGGACATCTACTCATCCATTGTTTCTTCCTAAATCAAGGTAATTAAACAAGAGTTTATCCCACTATTGTTAGAGTCCTTAACTGTCTCCACTATTGTTAACTGTCTCCACTGTCAAGGGATTGTGTCCTACTAGATTGTGCAGCATTGCTGTGAGGATTTGATTGCATTCAGCAACAAGAGCATCAGTGAGGTCAGGATGCAGGATGATCACCATCACAGTCTGAAGCACACAGCGTATCCAGCCGTGTTTACACGGGTTCTGAACAACCGTTTATCACTTCACAGGAACCCTGCTGGAAAAAAAGCCTGAGCCTGAGCCTGGCCACCTCACACTGGTTAAGCCAGTTGACCAGTTTAGCTCTTGACCAGCACAGGTCATGCTGTATGTATGTTTTTGTTTGTGAAAGCTGGAGTTGAGCTGTTTTCAGTTTTCAGCAGGGAACTTACTGGAAAGGTTACCCATCAGTCGGTGCATGTCTGTTGAAGAGCGTCTGCTCGTTTGTGTTTGATGATGAGGTTGCAGTGCATCTGAATGAAGGTATTCAATCAACTGCAGCTCCCTTCACAAACATCCCTTGCTCAGTGCGTAGGGAATATGAGGCTACTGCTTAGGGGCCTGTAGTGCAGCTTGTATTTCAGTAGTGGCATGAAGATGCAGGACCACATTTTCAATTATGCTTAAGTTAAGATTTAGTTAAGAAGGTTTTTTAACCTTCTTAATATAAATCTTTCAACATTGAAAAAAAGCCCAAAGCCTGAGCCTTAGCTGAAGCCAGTGTGTGTGAACTAGTGTGGGGCCCAGAGAACATGGTCGTTCAGGTGTAATACCAGGAGGGGGAGCCATTGTTACAGAATCAAGATTTGGGACAGTCAACTTGAATGATGATTGTGCATTTATTTAGCTTATGGGATTATTCTTTTTTATATATGTATGTATGTATGTATTCATTTTCTGTGGGACCACAATTTGAACTATTTCCATAAAATGATCCATATAAACCAAAATAGCTAACCAATACTGAATATATAATTATATTATATATTCAAAATTACATATTCATGTCTGTTGTTGTATATAATACACTGTAACTCCCTTGTAACTACTTGTTTCATTTTTTGTGGATTTCAATCACATATAGGTCTGTTCACTGTAAGACTCCTCACTTGCTCATAATTACTCTTTACACACCCTTAGGTTTTACACTTTCCACCTGACATACAGAACAGTAGGCTGGATTATTTATCTGGAAGTGATTTATGTGCTCAAAAAGACTAAAATGCCAACAACACTTACATGCATGATGATCAGGCCTGTATTTTATATCGTGCCCAAATGAGACTTACTAAGATGGCTGCTTGCACCGAGCGCATTGCTGTAAGCGAACACTAGAGGGCGCGTTTACAGCAAAAATCCCTTTTACGCAAAAAGGAGGAAAACGAGAAAACGACACGATAAACAGCCATTCTGCTAGAGCTACAGAGGATCATTGATATACTAGATAATAGATATACTCTCCTAAAGCCATAGACCTACATATAACAGCCAGATGACCTGTTTACATAAGCAAGACCGTCACTGGTCGAGGCTAAGTGCGGGGTGTTTGGACAGGGGGGGTGGATGGATAGCTAGTCTGCTTATATGAAGGCAGGGATGAAATGGGAGAGGAAATGATAGGGTAACGCATGCCATAAATGCCTGACTAAGACCTTCCTACCTCTGGGTATTTTAATGTTAGGCGAAGTGGAAGAGATGACTGGGTGGAATGATAATGAACATACAAAGGGGAGCTTTACGCATGTGGGCGCGTACGTGCGTGCCGGAGCATCTCACGCGTAAAGGGGGATTTGAGTCACACACAAGCACTTTCTGCCCCGTTTGCCTTGAGACGGGTTTATAGCTGGTTTTACATCCAAAGACAGCGACCAGTGTGAAAAATAAGGATGCTTAACTGCTTAAACTGGACATAGTCCTGCTTCACACTCAGACTTGAGCTGTAATCCACTAATCTGCTGTAGCCACCTAGATCTTCAACAGACTAACTGTATCTCCAAGTTTGAGATGTATGCTCTACACACAAGCCTTTCACTTATCAGCCATTACTCATCAACCATCTGCCTAATGTTGTGCAGACCCCCAGTTCTGGCCTAAGAAAGCATGGACTCCACATGACCTCTGAAGGTGTCCTGTGGTATCTGGCATCACCATGTTGCAACAGCAGATCTTTTAAGTTCTGTAAGTTGCCAGGTGAGGCCTCCATGGATCGCATCAATGAACCTAGGGTGCCCATGACCCTGGCGGGTGTCCTTCCTTGGAGTACTTTTGGTTACTTTTGGTAGATACTGACCACTGCATACTGGGAACATGGCCACAAGGCCTGCCTGGTGTTTTGGAGATGCTCTGACTCAGTCATCTAGCCATCATAATTTGGCTGATGGCTCAGATACTTACACGTGCCCATGTTTCCTGCGTTCAACACATCAACGGCAAGGACTGACCGTTTACTTGCTTGCTAATATGTAGATCCCACCCCTTTACAGCTGTTCACTTCACCTGCATTCTATCATAGCCTTAATATATCATCTTGTGGCTTCTGTATGTTATTATAAACTTAATTTGTGGCCTCAGCATATTGTCTTGTGCCATGCCTTATTAAAATAAAATACAACTGAATATTTCACAGCTGTTTTGCACGCAGTAAAGCAGCCAGATGTGAACACAATTTAGCCTCGGTCATTTTCTGTCATTTTTAAAGTGTCCACTAAAGTCCGTCATGCTGGTGCAGAGCATCACTCTGTTCTCGCTTTCTGATTGGTCAGCTGAAGGACCGCACTACCTCACATTTTCTACTACAAAGCAGAGGACACCGTGCGCTTATTTTATGAGATGCTATGCTATGTTTAAAATGCCTTGTTAGAGAATTATGTTATAATTTGGGCATCGTATATATTTATTCCGTGCATTTTAAAAGTAAATAAAATGTAAAAAAAAAAAAAAAAAGGTTCTACTTTCTCTCCGCGCCTGAACACTGTGCGGAAGTAGTGCCGGCAGGTTTGGAGACTCAACTTGACGCGCATGCGCGGCAGCAGCGCATCACTCGCTCCTGCACGGTCGTTTGGTGGAGGTAAGAAGGAAAGATCTTCCTGATCAGCATCAGGAGCTTTTAAAGTTAGGGTTTCAGCTTCATAGTACTGTAGCGAAATGTATCTCACTGTGTAGAAAATACTGGTGCTGTTTTTGGATCAGGGATTAAAACTGCGAGCTCTTAAGTGAAAGGGGTGTGTTTGACCCCTGGCTTATGACTTTCACGTTTGATGGCACTGATGTCTGCCTTCAGGAGGACCGTCTTAAGAATTAGCAGGGTGGCTGGTGTTTTGTACCAAGTCTGGAGGCTTTGCTGACTGATTTGAGCGCGGAGGCCGGCCGGCTGCATCCGGATCGCTGTCTCCTGGCCTGCGTGCTAACTAACATTAGCTGGGTGAGCTCGGTGCTGTGGCCTCTTCCGCGGAGGGATGTGAGCGCTAGTTTTTGCGCAGTCTTGAGTCAGGGTGCTGCACCATGCGGTACTTTCAGCCTCTGCCGGGTTCTCAAGGTGTGGTCACCTCGTTAAACACTACATTCCTCTATTTTGGCAGCTTTCCTAGTCTCTGTCTTTCTCTGGCTGTGTCTTGTGACTTCTCCTGCTCTCCGCTGGGGGAGATGTGGCGCAGGGGGGACGTGACTTCAAGCGCATCCGCCGCACTGCATCTGCGACACGCAGCCTAACCTGCGCTCGAGTGCCTAAACTGCTCGCGCCCTCCTGTAAAATAACCCACCGACCATGTGCCTACAGTCTGATACAGCAGCAGGGCGTCTCTGGCTCTGACTGCGGTCAGGCCATGGCCATTGATGGTCCATATGCACCACACTTCAGATCATACAGAAGAACCATCGAGGCCTTCAGATGGTCTGTATAGAGTCTGTACAGGACCATTGGTGGTTATTAAAAAAAAAAAAAAATAATAATAATAAAAACATTTTGAGGGTGTACAGTTAGTATTGATTAAACTGATGACTCACGAGAGCATGGGCAGAAACTTAAAGCTGCTATATGTAATTTTTTTTTTTAAACAAGATTCTTTAAAGAACCAAATGCGACCTGGTTTCCACTGTGCATGAAAACCATTTGTGCCTTCAGATGTTTTGGATCCATTTATAGGGTGTGCACAATTACCACTGACTGCCATTGATTATTTGGGCTGGGTATCGAAATTCAATACTCTTGTCTTTCTGAAAATGAGGCGGGGCGGTTCCTCTGTTAATGCAGTGGTTCTATGTAGGTTCTACAGCACCTCACAAAACTACTGGAAAGCCTATTTGCAAAGTGTGTACCTGGATTACATGTGTTTTTTTTTAGTAGTCGTAGTGGTGGTTATGAATTTCTTGTGTATTTTTATTTATTTATTTTTTTTACTGCTGAAATCTGGGCCCTCAGGCCTGAATTACAGCCCTGACAGTAGATCAGAGTTAAGCACTGCTGCCTCTTGGTCTGTGTGGGCCGGAAAGGTGCGTTATGTAATTAGCTCTGCACAGCACGAGGGAGGAAGTGGAACTTTTTATGTGTGTTGCACATACACACTCCAATCCAGCTGTACTAACACACACTCTGTCAGTCTGATTTGTACGTGGTGTGTTTTATAAGGGAGCCGCATGCGTTGATCTTGTGACGGGCATGTTTGAGTAAACCGCATGTTAAAGGACGCCGTGCTGCTGTTCCCACTGACTGTCTAACGGGGAATTTGGAGTGTGTGAGGGGCAGTGTTTGAACACTGAGGGTGAATTCCTGTTCAGTTTAAGTCGTGTCAGTCATGCTTTATAAGAAATGCAGGATGAATGAGTCACTGTCTTGGAGGAAATGGGGCACGTATACCTCTGCAGTGACTCAAAACCATCACCACGATTCAGTTCAACACCACTGGGGTGGGGAGTGCTGGTGACGGCCACTGAGGGGGTGGGGTGGGGGGGCTAAAAGAGAGAATGAGGGAGATGGTGGTAAAGCATGGAAGTGCTTCAATGCTTGAAACTGGAATGTGGTTGTGGTTGAGTGGCCTTCTGAGAGGGGGCGACGCCATAGAAGAACCACTTTTGGATCCTTAAAGAACCTTTTTTGTGCCATAAATGTGAGCGTGAAGAACTTTTACATTAAAAAAATGATCTTCAGACTCTCAAAATGATGATTTATGGAACCAGAATTCGTCTCTTCTACATGATCGTTTAAAGAACCTGTCGTAGCGCCTTTGTTTAAGCCACGTTTGACCAGGAAAGAGTTGATTGCCAGTCAGTCAGTCATGATTGATCATTACCCAGGTTGTTTAAACAGATATTGGTGCTGATACTGATGACTAGTTTCGGCCACTGCTGCACCTTGTGACCTTGAGACCACGGCTGGCGTTGTTTCTGCTGTAATGCAGCAGTGATGCGGCAGTAGGCCGTGAATTTTGGCTTGCAATAAAGGTGCTGGTCCTTTTAGAAAGGCCATTGAAGAACCATTTTTAAAGAAATGTGCGTCACATGCCTTTTAAATTGATAGACTTTTTACACTACATCTCATTTACTAAATGGTTCTGGTGGCATGTGAGAAAGTAATGGCACCCACTTAATGCCCTATGTTAAAAAAGTGCTATTTGATTTCCTGTAGATTTATTCACTTGTTTCCACAGTGTATCTTAATACCCGGAGTAACTATCCTGAATGCAGTAAAGCCCACCCGCACGCATCTGTGTGCTTCACTAGATGCCCAGTGTTACATGGCTACAAAGTCACCATGGATTCATCTCTAGGCCTGTCTCTCTTCTCAGGCCTAGACTATTACCAGAATCCCCTTTGCTAATATTAGTAGTGCCTGTAATACGATCTTGTTGTGGTGGTCTTTCTTGCTTAGCTGTGGTGGTCAGCACCAAACCGGTTAACCTCTCCATTGACTCATGTTGGTCCAGAGCATTAGGAAAGGCCTGCTCATCGAAAGCAGTCCGTGTGTGTGCAGCTTGCGTAGTTTATCCTCTCTTAAGAGAAGAGGATTTAGCGCTCAGGCTTTCCCACGGCATGGACGAGGCAGGGCTATTTCAGCAGGACTCTTAGGCCCCAGCCGCGAGAGCAGAGGAAGGACATTGCTCACGCTGGGGATCCTGTGGAGGTCTCTGCTAGTTTCCAGGTTCCTTTATGGGTTTCAGAGAGGCAGGAAGACTTACAGGTATGTGTAGGTGTTGTATGTTCTTGTAGTTAGCAGGAGTTATGATTTAATTTAGGTCATGAGGAGGACTTCGGTGTGGAGAGCCCCCAAGGTTAAAGGGGGGTAGGGCAGGGTGAAGGACTAGCTAAGGGTTGGTGTGTGCATGAAGGTGAGGTTGCTGAAGCACGCGTGTGGCAGCAGGATGGGATTAATAGACATGCTGTAAATGTAGCAAGGTTCAAAATGCAGGCATGTGTGTCAAACTTTGTGATGTCATGGTTTTGGTTCGGGGCAGATATGGGAACCATGGAGATGCTGATAAACTGAACCTCCTGACTGATGAGGACTTGCACTGGAGTGTTATTGCTAAGAATAGGCAAAAAAGCAACAGTACACTGCGATACATTGAAGACCGATTCTGCTGGTCTAGAAACAATATTTAGCCACAATTTTAGGTATGTACTTTATATATACATACATTTACAATTCATCAGTAGGTGGCAACAGTGTGCTAAGTGTATGCTGATGAAGGTGTGAATGGGGGGGGGGGGAGATATATATATATATATATATATATATATATATATATATATATATATATATATATATATATATATATATATATATAAAATAAATAAAACAAAAATAAATATAAAATAAATAGTGTGTATAAGGAATGTAAACTGCCAAGCTGTACTTGGATTAAAAGTTTTATTTATTAGACACTTTATTGGTCACAGGTGGGAGATTCGGGGTATTAATGGCAGAATACAGTAAAGGTTCATTTATATTCCCTGTATATGCGAAAACTAAATGAACACTAAGTGCAGACAGAAGGTGCCGTCAGTATCCGTATTTAATGGTGAGCATAAATTAACCTAAAAAAAACTAAAATATACATATCAATTATGACTTATATGCTCAAATTCTCTTTATTTAAAAATAAATAATAATATTTGACATCTGTCAAACTTGTCCCTTTGAAGTATACCAACATATTCATATAATAAAATTTGAATGTAGTAATTTAACATTTAATTTATAATGCATTAACATTAAACTAGCTTCATGTTAATTAATTAATTAGTTTACATACTTTTTACATTTTTCAAGTATGACTAGTACCTGTTGGATGGCTTATTTTGATAATTGAGTTTTTGTGCCATGCTAACACAACAAACAAATACCTCAAATTATAATTAAGTATTTATTCATTTTAAGCATGCAGTTGTACTGCAGAAGTACTGACCATGCCTCCAGGGTGCTCACATAAATGCAGTTTATCACTGTAATGATGGTGTATCTTCATTGTCCACCCTGTCTTGAGGCAATAAAGATTATTCAGATCTTTGATCTTATTTTTTTTCTTTCTAAAATAAATCTCACTGATGAATGCACTTCAGTCATATAAGTCATTGAGCCCTCATGTAAGGTCATATGCGGTCCCAGTCAAACCAATTTTGGCCTTGATTTCCAGCCAGCAGTATCACTTGGTGGACATGCCGGAATCGTCCGTCTCGTCTCAGGGTGGAGAGTTCAATTCAGCTGTTGTTGTCTAGCGAATCGATTAACCACAGATCTTTATAAACCTGCAGTGAGTCAGGTCTTTTTCTGAGACACTGTGTGCTTCCAAGTTTTCCTCAGCGCCGTAATGAAATTGTAACAGATCCAGACGCCCTTGTGGAATGAAGACTAGCCTGTGCCCTTGACTACCGCCACTGGAGGAACAAAGGGGCTTTCAGTCTGCTGATGCGCTTTTGGGGACTCCTTAGCAATGTTTTCGGCCATGGGGAAGTTTCATGAGGCAAGACTTCTCCCGTTTCAGTTTAGCCAGATAACTTGAGCCTGAAGTCAAGCTTGTCCAGTAGGTAAAGGGCTGAGGGACGTTGTTCTGTTGCTAATGGGAAGGCTTTCTATAAATGAAACCCACCGACTTGCTTTCAAATTCCCAGTGCAGGCACAGTGTCCATTGATGAGCAATAAAGTTGTCATGGCAACAGGCTGATTAGTTTAAGTCTGTTGTTGAGCTTCTGCAGGGTTGCTTGACCAGGATGAAGGGCAAACTGAAGGTGGCGTGAAAAACCAAAAAAAGTAGTCACACAAACATTTGATTATTCAATATTGATCAAAAACATATTCTCAGGAAGCGTCTCGGAGCTAGTTACGCTTATTTACTCCGTGATTGGTTGGAAGGAGGAAACACTATTATTGGATGCTAACTCCACGCCCCGCCCACTGGCTGTTTCAGCACTTTTATGTTGTTAAATTGAATAAAACAAGTGATTTGTTCAACAAAGCCTTTTTATGCAGATGAAGATCTACTTTGGCAGCTCCAAACCTGGCTATTGCGCCCCCTATAGGTTGAAAATCTAGTAATGCTGTGCCTGTAACTGTGGCTAAATCGATGATGAAATGAGAGATTTTATTCCGCTGTTATGTAGCAGTGGGTGGTCGCCCACTAGTGGTCCCGCTGGCCACCCTGGTGTTGTATGAAGCAGTAAAGCCTCTGATTGGCTGCTTTATCCCTTGCCTGCAGCTCACTAAGCCCCACCCTCACAAGCTTGAAGAATATACTCTTTAATGTGTTTCATAGATTAGCATTGTAGAACAGGTAGGTTAAGGTTGACTTGACAAACATGAATTTCCCCTGTCGTGTGTGTGTGTGTGTGTGTGTGTGTGTGTGTGTGTGTGTGTGTGTGTGTGTGTGTTGCACCTTTTTCTGATTAAATATGGTCATTTGCAGTAGATAACTCATTGGGGTCTGTGTGTGATTAGTACCAAAGGCATTTATGACCATGCTTTCCTGTTAGAATGGGCATTTCCACATTCTCTCAATGACTTTAGTGTTCTCTCACACACCCCACACACTCTCTCACTCTCTCTCACACCACACACACACGTGCAAAGTATACATTTTCATCCTAGACTGAGTCAGGAACTAGTCTGTGTGCGTGTGTGTTTGTTCGTATGTGAGATTCCTCACGTACAGCGGCTCACTGACTCAGCCCCCTCTCCCCATTGCCATCTGAGCTGCGGTGGAATGACTTGTGGTTGCCGTTGGTGACCATGGGCGGTAGTGGAAACCCTCTCAGAATAAGGCCAGTCGTTTAGGAGTTCAGAGGAGTTTAAAACTTTCCCCTGTTTAAACACCCTTCATTCAACTCCCTCATCATTACCTTCCTGAGTTGAGTCTGAATCAGAGCCTGGGGATCCAGTTATCTGTGCAGTTGGAGGTGATGCTTACCTGATCATTCAGTCAGTTTAACGTGATTTAGGCATCTGAAATCCGTCAATAACTAAATGTTGAGTCCCCGATTCTGCGTTCTAGTAGTTTGAGTGGAGATGCTCCTCTTAAACAGTGTTTCTTTAGGCGGAGTTGAATTATGAGGGTTCAGTACATGGACCTGACATACCATGAACCTTAAACACCATGTCTACAACCAAAGCAGAGATGGAAAAGTAGCCAAACTAGTAATTATGTAATTATGTCCCTGAAATGTACATAAATCCAGCCCGCTAGTGAAAGTCCTTGTCCGAACTGGCGATGCGGTGAAGGGAACTTCAGGAAAACCTGGTGTTTTTGGTACGGGAGAGCAGCTCCTCACCTCCAGACTCTGAAATTTATGTGAATACAGATTGCTTCATGAACCAGACCTTGTGACCAGGCTTTTCCTTGCCAGTGTCCACAAAAGAGGAGCTGAAACTGTGGAGGCAAATGGGGATTCTCGCAAGGCTAAAAGCTAACAGTAGCCTTTTCCCATCTTTTCTCTTCGTGTGCACCCTTTAAACCAAACGGCACTACCTGAGCTGAACCAAACTGGAGCTGAACACACTTCTGAAGGGTTATAAAGCAAGGATAAACGTGGAGTAATCTCTGCAGCTTGCTAATGGCACATTGTGCTGTGGGGGCACGAGGTGAGGACTGCCACACCTGTGTGGCTTCTGAAGTCGGAGTAAGCAGCTGCTGATAAACTTGGTGCCTCTTCAGAGTTCATCTACAGGCCTAACTTTGTTGCAAAGGTTTCTGGGTCCAGTCATGACTTGAATTGTCTTGAGAACAAAGCAGATTGGCTCCGTTTCACCTGTGCTTTGCATGCAGCTGGTCCTGACCATGTGTGCGCGTGGCTGAGGACGTGCCGCGTGAGTGCGTGCCGGGGCTAATCTGCTCCCTCGCTGTTAGAATCTCCCTTAAGAAGATGAATCCAGGTCACACACGCACGCACACACAGCTGGGATGCCATAGCAACTGCCTAACATCCTAGCAACTGCCTAGCAAGAACATGGCAATCTTCACTTGGCAACACCATGACAACGAACTAGGAAAACCATTGAAACCCCCACAAATACTATAGCAACTGCCTGGCAGTGTGAACAACCTAAGTGGTGGTGGTGGTGGTGTTAGCAGTAGTAGTATTAATTGACTCCTCCGTTCTAACATTACGAAGCTGATGCATTTAAACATTTAGAGAAAGTCTCCGTGGTGGCTGTATAATGTAACGGGTGAAAAGCTAAACCCTCCTCGGGTCATGCACCTCCTTCTTGGCAGGTTCTTCTCCACCTGTTGTGCTGAGCTTCGCCTCCATGGCTCATTCCTGCCTTGTGTAATATTGGGTCTCTTGATAAGGAGCTGTTTAAGCGTTTGGAGTTTCCCAGGTGAAAGTGCGAGCTTACACCTTACTCTTTTCACATCTGTGATGTCACTGAACACTGCAGAATGCTTTTAACAGGTGTGGTCCGTGCTGCTCAGGTGCCGGTTCCCTTACCGATATGCTTACGTAGCGTAGTTAAGGTGGAGCTGATGCCATAAAGATATCAGAGTAGGAGCAGAAATGCTTTGTCTGCTTTTCTGCCTCATGTGAAGTAGGGCACTTGTCAGTCTTAAATAGACCCACAAGTCTGAGACCTGACCTAAACAGTGCTGACTGGTACTGATGTTCGCTTGGGTTGGGTAGCAAACCTGGAGCCCCCAGAATCTTCCCTTCCAGTTCCCTTCCTGTCATAAGATCTACATATAGCCTTAAAATTATATGTGCTGCGAATGGTTCTTTGAGCATTGCCATAGAAGAACCAAGCAAAACCGTCTTTTCTGGACTACCTGGCTGATTTAGGCTGCTTTAACCTGTGGGTTTGAAGGTAGCACATTGTATGCTGTACGTTCCTGAATATATACCTCTTTATGGAAGATCATTTTTCTCTATTGACGACCACTGTAATCTCCAGGTTCTGTTCTCTTGGGAAGTATTAAGAATTGGCGGTGGGCAATATGATGATATTTTATTGTATTGTGATAAACCTTTCTAAGCGTATCGAGGATATATGGTCAGCTGCTCGTTTCATTACAATCTGTGTTATTAGTCTGGTTTAATTGGAAGAAATACAGGATATTTTGAATAAAAAAAAATCACTGTATAAAATATAGGCCTGGGTTTTTAAGAATCTGTTGTTACTGCTACATTTAGTCTGCGATCACTTGATTTCACCCCCCCCCCCCCCACCCCCCCACCCCCGATTTAAGAGTGATACAAAGAAACTAGACCCTGTTCATACAGCTCTATGGAAATAAGATGAGACTAATGGATAGTGTGAAAGTCTGTTCTCAATCAGGGCAGAACCTCATAACCCTAAACTGAGTTTCGGTGGTTTTGGGGAAATTATGAACCACTTGTGCCTGAAGCAAGAGGAAGTGTGTAAGCAGTTCCCATTTTCCCCGGCCCTTAACTGAAATCTTTTATTGCACCAAAAAGGAGATTACAAGATTTGGCACCATGTGACTCTGCGGTCACCACAGGAAGCAAGGGTGGTACTAAACGTACGACAGGAACAGAAGCCTACCAGTTTGAGTCTGTGGTGGTAATGCTTTCGCTTTGATGGTACAGTTCACCAGGTTGGAGAGCTGATTTTAGAGCAGGCTCCTTATTTAAGGCCATTTTTTGGTAAAATTGGACACCACTGCTCTACTACAGTGTTTTTAATTGTGGCTCTGAACTAGTTGTGTACCCTGTGCCAGACCACCAACGTTTACATTTTATATACACACACACTCTGTCTCTCTGTCTTTAGGACACTACCTGACAGCTCTTCTTTCGCCATGCCTAACTCCAAGCCTCAGGACATGGGCTCTGCCTTCATCCAGACCCAGCAGCTTAATGCTGCCATGGCTGACACCTTCCTGGAGCATATGTGCCTGCTGGACATCGACTCTGAACCCACCACTGCCCGCAACACTGGCATCATCTGCACCATCGGTTTGTACTCTTAATCTTCAAATGTGTTCATCCTCAAATGTTTGTTGACATAGTGATGCAGATATTAGAATAAGTATAAATAATATATAATATTCACACCGAAAGTTGTGGTTTCACATCACTGTGCTCATTCCACCATCTCCAAAGCTCTCCTCATGGCGGTCTAGTATTTCTATATAGTATAGTTATCTTCAGCACCTGGTTTGGTAAATCAGTGCTTCATGGTGATAAATCAGGAGAGCTGGTGATGGAATTAAACACATCTGTACTCTGGCTTTGGGGGCATCCAGGAGAGATGACATCTGGAACCCAGCTTTGTTCCTTAAACTAGCTCACAAGATCTCAGCTACTTTCTTCAAAAAGGGGTTATTCTTGTTAAATATTTGTTACTGTATTTGTTTACTTGCACCTGCTCTGCTCTGATCTGATCAGGAGTTTTTACACGTTAAAGGTCGCATTTTACTGGGAGAAATGGTTCAAAATGATGAGCTCCGGTGCCTAAA
Source organism: Salminus brasiliensis (assembly GCF_030463535.1). NCBI lineage: Eukaryota > Metazoa > Chordata > Actinopteri > Characiformes > Bryconidae > Salminus > Salminus brasiliensis. The sequence goes on along the minus strand of NC_132890.1, from coordinate 27,285,427 downwards.
ACCTTTGCACAGTACTGTGCATCATGCTTGTCTCTAGCTCAGTTCTTTTCCTTGTCACAGGGCCGGCCTCCCGGTCAGTGGACATGCTGAAGGAGATGATCAAGTCTGGAATGAACATTGCTCGCATGAACTTCTCCCACGGTTCACATGAGGTTTGTCCTTTTTCTTATTCCCACCAGTTTTTCAAGCAGCTGCCATGCAACCGGCTTTAAAATATGCAAATGTAGAGCTCTGCACTACTTCCCTTAGGCTCAGTGGTTGGCTTCGGTGAAAGAGTTTCAGAGAGAAGCTAATCTAGAGAGTGCTACCACTATTAATACTTTATCGGACTCTGCCGGCCAAGGCTTTATCTCTCATCCCCCTCCCTCCCTCCTTGTCTCTTTTGGTTGGTGTAGTGTAGCAGATATTACCAACTTCTCAGTGGCAGACTATGGTTCGGTTTGCTTGGTTAGACAAATGCCCCACGCTGCTCCAATAAAGCTGCGTCAATCCAACTCTATATTCCTCTTAATGTGGGTGGAGGAGAAGGGCAAATGGACATGAACAGCAGTGAGAGAGGTTTTCAGTCGTGAGATGGGGAGGAAATCATAAATATGTGGGGTGATGTCTCTGTTCACACAAAATTAGAAGGTAGATATCGCAACCGCTCTGTGTATGAAGATTTTTTATTTTATTTTAAGAAATGGCTGAAGCATTGCTCTTGTTCGCCTGTGCATCAGTTTAGGAGCATACGTTGTTCAGATAAATGTAGAATATAGGTCATATAGGGTGAACAGCCTTAAAAAAGTAATAAGTGAAGCCATTAAAGAACCACTTTTGATTTCATGTTTGTTAGAGATATGCGAGTGTGAACAATCTTTAAAGTGGTGAAGAACCATTCCACCAAGTGATTCTGGAGAAGAGTATTGGCCAAATACTGCAGCTATAAACACACAAAATCTGTGATTTTTGATAAATCCACACAGTCTCAGTATCGGCCAATTGTATCGAATTAGTGTGTAATCTTCTCTGTGGTAACTTGAATTGCAACAATCTTATTTTTCTGACCTCTAACAGATGAAGGTTTTACACGTGACTGAAAATCCCTAAATCCCATTTTTCTAAATCTCATTTTTCACGTGCTTTTGAATTTGTCTATCATTAATGGATCCTGACCGCAGAGATCGTCTTTCAGTTAATTCATGGCCTGCTGACATGACATTACCACTCCCTGAAATACAAGCCAGGTCCACCCCTCCTGCCAAACATTGTCTTATTTTCGCAGTCCAGAAATGTCTGCTTCTGGATTAACATTCGGGCCTCAGTAACCGTTTGGCATGGCTGTAGCAGGCTTTTGGTTGTTTTTAGTAAATAGAGGAGTCTTCTGCCAGTGTTCTTATCAACGCTTAACTGCAAGGTCATCTTGTTGACCATTTGTCAAGGTCATCTAGATGATGTAACTGACAGACACTCCTGTCCAGTCATTTAATGGACCTAATTCTAGTCTACCTTTAGATGGTGATTGAGATCAAAAGCTCTGTCCATGCACCTGGAGAGTGTTTGGTCCCCTAATTGGGTCATGCTGACTTATCTATTGTATGTGAATTAAATCTAAGCCTCATTTAGCTTTTAGCCTGCTGTTTGCTAATGCAATCATCTCAAATATTAATTAAATGTTATCTTCTCACTTGGCAATATATCTAACTGCTCCAGCAGTAATTACATAGACATATTTGACCTATTTGTGCTTGTCTAGACTGTAGCCGTGGCTAGGTTATCATGATTATCTGTTTGACAGCCTTGTCAGTTAATAACCTGATATGGTATGACATTCTAAAACCCATACCCATCTGCTCATGACTGAGCCCAATCCCTTCAGGGCTGATCTGCAAAGACTTTTGGCCTCCAGGTGAAGTGCGCTGGTAGGGGTGGTTGGTTCCTTGTAGAAGCATAATGCAAACTGAAAATTGGTGATGTAGAATAGGCTCAATACTATGTGTTGATCAAATAGGACTGTAGAGAGTGGCCATGGTCCTTTATTGTAGTTCTGAGTTTTCTTTTGTACATTTTGCCCCTAACTCCTATCTCTTGACTTCAGTGCCACTCTCATTTCACCAGATTTCATCTACTGTTCTTTTGTTTTATTCTCTATTACCCTTGTGCTGACCAAGCTCTTTGTGTATGTGTGTAACAGTACCATGGAGAAACCATAAAGAACGTCCGTGAGGCGTGTGAGAGCTTTGAGCCTGGAAGCATCCACTACCGCCCCATTGGCATCGCTCTGGACACAAAAGGCCCGGAGATTAGAACTGGACTCATCAAGGGGGTAAGAACATTAAAGTTGGCCTCAAAAGCTTATTAGAGAAGGTCTGCCACTCAAAGATAAAGTAAAAATGCATTTGTGCTTTTCTATGATCCTGTTTTGCACACAGGTGTTCAAAAGGGTGCACACACAGTTGTGTAATTTCCATAGAAAAGCAGTAGAATGGGATGCTCAGGAGCAGATAAAACTAAGGCCGCATACCCAGTGCCACCGAATGCAGCATTACCAAATGTTTTTGTCCTGCTTTGAGGTTTTTTCAGGTTGATGTTACCAGGCTAAAGGGACTTTAATCTGATTTTGGCCCTAATGTGAGCCAGATCTGATCTGTGTGGTCCACACAGTCCTCGTTTCATATGTGGCCCTAGATGGGATATGTCTTTTTCCAGTACACATGCGCCCAGTGTTGTTGTGATCAGCCAGCACCGGCTGCAAAGCTAAACAACAGTGGAGGAGAGGAAGGAATCAGTTGGCGCATCAATTTGAACAGTGAAAATGGCCAAATTGGATCTGAGCAAAAAAATCTTAATTTGTTAATGAGGGTTATAATGTGAACGTGCCCGAGAGAACTTCCTGGTTCATAAACCAAAAGCATTTTTGAGATGTAGTCTGGTGCAAGACCATGTAGTGACGCATTTTATTAGTTTATAGTTTTCTATCATAATGAAATCTAACAGGTAGCCAGTACAAAGACTAATATATTGTTTTTAAATGAAGTGATTGTGATTAAGCACTAACTTCTGTGTATGGATCTTTCACGGCAGAGTGGAACAGCTGAGGTGGAGCTGAAGAAAGGCAATCAGATCAAGGTGACTCTGGACGATTCCTACATGGAAAACTGCGACGAGAACGTCCTGTGGCTGGACTACAAGAACATCACTAAGGTGGTGGAAGTTGGCAGCAAGGTCTACATCGACGATGGCCTCATCTCTCTCCAAGTTCTAGAGATTGGTAGGCTTGGAGTCCTCACAAATAAGGAATTACATATTCCGAAAGAAGGCCGTGCAAAAACGCAGGGTATTTTATGCAACTTCCGTAAGCCTTCTTTCAGCTATGAAATATCTCTCCTTTTCTCCTAGGCTCTGACTACCTGCAGTGTGAGATTGAGAATGGTGGAACTCTGGGCAGTAAGAAGGGCGTAAACCTGCCTGGAGCGGCCGTGGACCTTCCTGCCGTGTCCGATAAGGACGTGAAGGACCTGCAGTTTGGAGTGGAGATGGGAGTGGACATGGTCTTCGCTTCATTCATCCGCAAGGCAGAAGACGTTCAGGCGGTCAGAAAGGTGCTGGGAGAGAAGGGCAAGAACATCAAAATCATCAGCAAGCTGGAGAACCACGAAGGAGTCCGTAGGTAAGTATCACTGTGCCACATTCTGTGCCACTTAGTGTAACTTTTTTTTTTTTGTGTGTGTGACTGGGTCAGAGTATCTCCAAAACATCAGGCAGGTATTGTGTATGCAGTGGTCAGTACCTACCAAACGTGCTCCAAGAAAAGACAGCTGTGAAAGAGTGACTGGGTCATTGGCACCTAAGGCTCACTGATGCAATCTATAAAGCCCCCACCTCACAACTTGCAGGTCTTAAAGGATCTGCTGCTAATGTTCTGGTGCCAGATACCACAGGGTATCTTGTACAGTCAATGCTTCAGATACTCAAAACTGTTGTGACCGCACAGGGTGTGGGGATCAAATCAGTGTTGGGGAAATGGTTCTAATGTTATGGCTGAACGACATTTGGCGTGCTACTGGAAATGTAGGGGACACTTTATGGTAATGTTGTATCTGCATCTTCTGGCTATTTGGGTTTTTGCTTACAGGTTTGATGAGATCATGGAGGCTAGTGATGGCATCATGGTTGCCCGTGGTGACCTGGGTATTGAGATCCCAACAGAAAAGGTCTTTCTTGCCCAGAAGATGATGATTGGACGCTGCAATAGAGCTGGCAAGCCAATCACCTGTGCAACACAGGTAAGACGCCCTTCTTTCCTCTCGTCATCTGGACTTTCAGAGAACCGTTAAGGAAAGCACTGAATAATTTAGCGGGCTTAGAGCTAAACAAGTGTCCTAGAAAGTGTGTACAATGTGTTTACTTGAATTATTTCTCACTAATTACTCATTAAGTGAAGCAGAGGCATTGTGGGAAATAAATTATATGCTTTAAAGCAATGAAGGTAGAAGAGAGATTTTGTTAGGGCTTTGGATTTTGTTTGAAAAGTTATCCACAAATTGTCCTACAGTGGTTTCCAACCCTGGTCCTGATGGTATCCTGACAGACTCCCTACCCTACATGTTTGAGGTTTCCTGCTGAACATTCTAAAATGTGCAGGACAGGGTTGGGAACCACTGTACTATAAAATGTTGGTCAGTGGATTACTTGACATGTACATCAATTATGTAATAGAGCTGAATGCCCATAATACCTTGTAATGGTTAATTATTAGATGATACTTTGCCTTTTAAACAAGTTAAGTAGTACAGGGGCATCATGAAGTCTAGCCTTCCCATTGTATTTGCGCACTCCTCACTCCTAATCTCTGACCATCTATGGTGCTGAAGTTTTCCATTCTCTCTTGAAGACCTGAGCAATAACACTGAAATTGGAGTGAACGTCTCAGCAGAGCTTGTTTGTAGAGCTTTTTGGTGTGGTGTTTACAGATGTTGGAGAGCATGATTAAGAAGCCCCGGCCCACCCGTGCTGAAGGCAGTGATGTGGCTAATGCTGTTCTGGATGGGGCTGACTGCATCATGCTGAGTGGAGAAACAGCAAAGGGGGATTATCCTCTAGAGGCAGTGCGCACACAACACATGGTAAGAGTGCCCCCTACAGGCACACACTTTAAAATGTTTAAAGGAACACTCCAGTGTTTTTCAACCTAATCTGGGTCGGCTGCATCTGTAACCGCAGACTTTTTGTTTTGACAGGTGCCCATTGCCTTCTATTAGAAGTGTGTTCGTGCAGTAGTTATAAAGTGTCATTATATTAGTGAAGTTATTTTGTGTTGATTTATAATGATAAATATTATAATTATAAGTACCCTATGGACAAAAGTATTGGGACACCTGCTAATTCATTGTTTCTTCACAAATTGAGGGTTTTATCCCTCTAGCCCTGACTTTAGACATAGTGCCAATAGGTTAAGGTTTGTCTGCTGGAGAAAGTCCCATTCTGTTGGCAATACTTCTACAGGGCCTAGACAAGCTGTATGTGTGTGCATTTGCACATCTGTGTCAGCAATGGGTGTGACGTCAAGTAGCTGAATGCATTCATAACAAGGGGTGTCCACTAACATTTGGACATGTGTGAATGCTCATAATCTAATATAGCTAATATAGTTCATTATTAATAATTTGGAATTAATAATTGTGTAGTTGACCATACAGTACAGATGTAGCATATTGTTGCTGTCATGCAAAATTTTTAAATTATTATTTAATTAATTCATTTTATTAATATTTCATTTGAATGGACCAATATAAGTTTCCAAAAGACTTGGAAATTTTAAATCTATTTATTTGCCATGAGCAGCCAGAGCCTGAGAGCGCACAAGCCATGCTCTCTCTGGGTGGGTAGCTGGTGCTCTCAGTGCTCTTTCCCCTTAATCGTGATGCTGGCCGGCACAGGCGTCTGTTGGCTGATGCCTCAGAACTGGGGATCCGGTGCTTTCATCTGAGCGCATTGGCTGCCTCGTGATGCTGCATTGGTGGCAGTTCAAAAAAGGGGCAGTGGCTGATTTCACATGTATCGAAGGAGGCATGTTCTTGTCCTCACCTTCCTAGTGTCGGGAGCAACGCAAGAGATTGGGGGGGGGGGGGGGGGGGGAGTCCTGCTTCTACTGTGAAGTTGATTTTATGAAGTTGCAAAGTACTTGTGTGACAGCGACAAGATAAAGATTAGCTTGAAAAATGCAAGTGTACCTTTTTTAAGCACTAAATACATGGAATGTTTACAAAATGTTTTACTCTACCATGCTTGTTGCTTGTTTGTTTTATGCATGTGATTGTTGTTCATTTTTCAACACAGTAGGGTCAGCTTCAGGACTGCATGCTAGGTTCTTGTATTTGACCGTATCTTTTACGGGATTAAGCAGAGTGACCCAGTCTAGAGTGTAAAGACACTCTTGAGCTCAGAAACTGCCAGTCAGTGCTAATACTTGGATGCAAACATGCACAATATCTAATTCTGAGGTACAAATATACATTTACCTTCTAAAAAATACAGGAGATGCAGGTTTATGAGCCGCAGGATAGCTTTGCTCTCTCTAACATTACTCCTATAACACAATCTCTGTGCCAGAGCCACCTTTTATAGCTTGTTCAGCGTTTTTCTCCTCTGTTTCCTTATTCCTCCTTTGAGCCGCATTCCCTCAGACTGCTGAATCACCTGCGTAGTCCAAAGGGAATATCATGACTTCGGTCATGTGCATGCCGAATGCTCCTGTGACCTTGAACGCCCTGTGACATCTGGCAAAATGATCAGACCTGAAATTTTTATTATCTTTTATCAAACCTCAACCGCAGGTTTAATTTTGGCTCGGACGATGATGATGATTATGATGATGATGATAGCAGCATGGCTTTTCTTTTCTGCAGCAGCTTTTGGCCTCCCACTTTCCTCTTTTCCGTCTTTTGCTCTGGCTTCTGTGTTTTCTTCATACTTCTCTCTGGCACTTTTCTGCTATCTCTTGTTGGGTTTAGCCTCATAGCTTTAGCAAAAAGCTGTTAATGTAGTCCAAAAATAGATTAGTAGTTGAACGGTGTGTTTAAGGCCATTTCTTTAAAGCCCCATTCAGGAAAAAGCAGGTTACCTACTCTGCATTCACCCTGATGCTATTTCTATAATTACTATTAGTGCACAATAAACAAACATACGCCTTAAATGATGCACTTTTTTGTTTGTTTTTGTTGGTCTGCCAATACTAAATGCAATGCTAAAAACTCACCAGTTTTACTGACTGGGGCTTTAATTGGTTTCTGTCTTTCTCCAAGACCTGCATGTTACATCTCCTTTCAGCCACAGGATGTTTGGTTTATAGTGGGGGTTAATTGTTCTAAAGTCTGCCCACATGGGGTGATCGAAAGAATTATAATTGCTGGTGTTTGGCATGAGTGTGATTTGTACAGAATCTTGCATGGCTGACTGTGTGAATTCTAGATGATTAACATGTATGTTGTTTTTGTTTTGCTTGTAATTGTTACTCTAATCTAACACCTGCACTAATTCCTTCCTTTCATTCCTGCCTCTGTTCTACGTTTCTCCCTCATCATCCATCTCCTCCTCTCTCGCTCTTTCTGTCTGCATCGTTTTTCTCCACTACTTGCTTTTGCTTTTTGGCATCTTCTTTCTATTTTGATTTTTCTCTCTATATATAACCTTTTTTTTTTTTTTTTTTTTTTTTTTTTCTTGATCAATATTTTTGTTTTTTTTTATACATTTCTTTTTTTCTCCCTACTGGTTTTTTTTTTTTTTTTTTTTTTTTTTTCCTCTCCCCTTCCCCTTCTTTCACTATACCTTTTTCTGTCCATCAATACTTTTCTCTAATTCATTCTTGCTTTTCTATCTTTCTCTTTCCATGTACTGCTTTTTTCCTTTTTTGTGCTCTTTCTGTATATTTTTCTTGATGCCTTTATGCTTTTTCTCTTTTTCCTCCTTCTTATTTTTCTATACCTTTTGTCTCTTCATGCTCTCATACCTGCCTCTTTCTCTTCCCCGTCTGCCCGCTCTGTTCTGTTTGCTGCCTCATGTGCTGCGTCTGTGTGATGGAATCAGATCGCTCGGGAAGCAGAGGCGGCCATGTTTCACCGGCAGGTGTTTGAGGACCTCCGCCGATGCACCCCTCACTCCACCGACCCTGCTGAGGCTATCGCCATCGGGGCTGTGGAGGCCTCCTTTAAAATCCTCGCCCCTGCTTTCATAGTGCTCACTGGCTCCGGCAGGTAGGCGGGGCTCTAGGATGCAGGCCAGGGGTCACTCCGCTCAGGAGCTGTCAGAACAGCAGACAGGGAGGACAGAGCAGGGACAGACAGACAGGCAGCGAGGGAGCGAGAGAGATGGAGTAAATGTGCAACCATGTCCCAGAATAAGTTTGTCCACCACTGATGATGATGATTATTATTATTCCTCTTTATGTGTGTTCTTTAACATTGAGACCCCCCCCCCTCATTTGTGTGTGTGTGTATGTGTATATTACTATACATGGGGTTTGTTTAGCATGATTTTGCACACACAATTTGCAACTGCAAGCATGCCTGCATTCATAAGTGTAGGGTTGCAAACTTCCATTTACATTGGGAATTAATGGGTAATTATGGGAATTAATGAAAATATTCTAGGCCAAAGGTGAGAAATTTACATATAGTTGGTAGAAAATATACTGAATCATAATCTTGGCTAAAATAATAATAAGATTTGATACCAAAACAGTTGAATAGCAAAGCTGCTCCTCCAATCCCAGACACATGACACATTACACACTGAAGGGCTATTGAGACCACACCCCCTGCATTCACTGTTCTTTCCTCCATCACATGTACAGCGTATGTCCAGATACTATATGCACGTTTTTCACCTTTAGCTTTGAATATTCCCATTTTAATCCCATTAGTTTCCATAATTACTTATTAATTTCTGTTAATAAATGTACATTTATTTGTATTATTATGCTTTCATGTCTGCAGTTGACAAAGGTACATTGATGATAGGAAATCTTGGATAATTCAAAGAAACTAGATCATACACTATTTAATCCCAAAGTATGATTAGTATCTTCTCTACCTGCTGAATGCGGTTAAGTTCACATCAGGTCCATAAGACGTGCCATATCCATTTTAAAAAATAAAGTTGAAATAATAATAATAATAATAATAATAATATGATGGGATGGTGGAACATTTGCTTCATCTCTCTCACTCGCACGCAGTGTGTGTGACTTTGAAAGTGTGACTGAGTATAACCCCTCCCTTCCCCAATTCTACCTCCCTCCACTGCATGGCGTTGTCTCCCTTCACATGCACTTAGATTGCCAGAGAGGCAGAGGCAGCCATGTTCCACCGGCAGCTGTTTGAGGAGCTGAGACGCGCCTCTAAACTGACTCATGACCCCTCGGAGGCCGTGGCCATCGGCGCCGTTGAGTCCTCCTTCAAGTGCTGTGCCAGTGCTATAATCATTCTCACCAAGTCGGGCAGGTAAGAGCAGACAGGCCATCGACACTGGTGGGACAGGGCAGGGAGAAACGGGTAAGGTGGACATCCAGGACGAGTATTCAGGTCATAGACATGGACATGGACATGGCAATATGACTATTTTATCGCATTGTGATCAATTTTGTTATTGATATGCCTTTTATGAGTATCATGGATAGCAGCAGTGATTAAAGAGCACTGATTAACTGTACGTTTCATTACAAAGAGTGTAATCCGTTTCATTTAATTGAACGGAGTGCAGCATATTTTGAGTAAAAATCACAGTACTCAGTATGGGAGAGTATTTCTATAGCAGTTTTTAAACATTCTGTGCTGTTGGTGCATTTTGTCTACACAAACAAATATACTTTTTTTTTTTATACGATATATATAAATATACAATCTTTATTATCGTCTTTAAATATCGTGATATCACATTTTTTCTATATCACCATGGTCTAGTTTGACAAACGTTGCACAAAGTATTGACATTCGATATTTATTATTACTATTATACAGTATGCTAGGTATCCGTGGTAATAATAGAAACTTCTAAGGGTTAAAGCTTATTATGCAATGTTAACTCTGTCTCCCTCCCTCTGCTCTCCCTGAATGTCTGAATGAGTTAAAGACGTGTGGCTGGATAAGAGTGGTAGTGGTTGGTCTAGCAGTTTTTTTTTTTTGTTTTTTTTTGGTCAACATACACTTTTAATATGACACTTGCACTTTTTGACTATTGCTTTGGGTAGTGTGTATGAGCCATTGACCAGCTGTCTTTGAACAGGCTAAGAGCATTTTTTGCATAGATGTTTAGTGATGCTAACTGAGATGGATATGTAGCCTTGAAATTTGACCTTTTACCTTTCTCGTGTTCCTGGTAGAAAGCCCTGAAACTCCAGAATGACCGTGGGATTTTGTCTCCACCCCCAGGTCCGCACACTTGCTCTCCCGGTACCGCCCCCGTGCCCCCATTATTGCAGTGACCCGTAACGGACAGACAGCTCGCCAGGCCCACCTGTACCGCGGCATCTTCCCCGTGTTCTACAACAAACCTGCTCATGATGTTTGGGCAGAGGATGTGGACCTCAGAGTCAACTTTGCCATGGATGTTGGTAAGAGGGCACTACGAGAGACGTCCGTCCGTCCGTCCCCACCCTATTACATGTTCTTGTCCCTGCAGTGTTTTTTCTGCACTCTGACACAGATTAAAACTTTGAGTGGTGTCATGAGTGTCTCAAGAAGTTTAAGTTTAGTTAACTGGCTAACAATTCCAAGCCTGTCCAATAGTGGGACTGTCTGAGGGTTCTTGATGACCGGTTTGAGGACCACTGCAGTAAGAGAACAGGTTGAGGACTCATTGGGTTGATGGACTGACTTTTTTAAACTGTGAGACACCAAACGGTGCATTGTAGTACCCCAGAACTAACACTACAACACCTTGCTGTACTGACGAAAATCAATATTATGCTCATGCAGGTCCTTTTTTTTAACCTTCATAACGTCTCTCTGTTTAGGCAAGGCTCGAGGCTTCTTCAAGACTGGTGATGTGGTGATTGTGCTGACTGGCTGGCGTCCAGGTTCCGGTTTCACCAACACCATGCGCGTGGTCCCAGTGCCCTAGACGTCTCAGGATTGCCCTGTCACGCCTCAATCTTTCCATCTACCCTTCCCTGTAACCCTCCATTCCCACTTCCCTTTGCAGGCAGGTCGAGCAGACTGGCACTCCAGCGTCAGTGAGGTTTCTATTGCAAAAGGCCAGTTTTGGCGCGTAGTTTCTATCAACATACACATTCTCTCAGTTGGTCAGTTATTCTTACTTGGTTGCGTTCTCCAGTCTTAGACCTTCAGTAATAATATTTAGTTCATAAATATGGCCATATGTCACTCCTTACACAGAGCTTGAAATCTGGGCTGCATTTCTGCGAGCCTGCTTCAGTAAGCAGGGTCAAAGAGCTGTACGACGGAGCTACCTCGATATTCTTCTCCTAGAACACTGCAGTGGCCATAGGACAAACTGGCTTCTCAATAGTGGCTCCTCTTACAGCTCTTGCTTCACCAGTTTCCTTCACCATGACTGCATACAGAGGGACCCATTTGCGACCATAGCTGTGTCTGTGTGCTTTTCTTACTCTGTGTGTGTATATGTGCGCTTTCTCTGCACTGTGCTAGTGTTTGCACTCCTACATCTACTGTAGACAATGTTACATCCTGTATTATACTTGACATTTGAGTTTGTGAAATAATTGGCTTTGGGCAACCAAAACCACGATATCTATACATATATATATTTTTTCCTAACTGAAGAGAAATGTTGGATGCCCATGTTATGAATTCTGCTACTGCATTTGTTTGAACAGAGTGATTTTAAAGTAAGTTCTAGGTTTTCTTTGGCACTTGGGTCCAATCTTCGATGGCAATAATGAAATGACCATCACGGAGTTGGTCGTGTCTGAGAGAACGAAGAGAGTTTAAAGTTGGCCAACGGTCAGGCACAGTCCACCACACTCCCTCCCTTACTATCTTTCTCTCTCCCCTCCTGTTCCTGTCCTCTTGTGCTCACTCTCTCGCTCGTCTGTCAGCGCCAATGTAAGTTGTGTGTGTGTGTGCAGCCTTATGTCCACCTGCTTCTCTGATTGTGATGCTAGGGATTAGGGTTTAAAGATATGTTGAGAGTGTATTTAACCTCGTTGTGTTGTATTGTCCAAGACTGGATCAATCTATTAAAGAGAAGAGCACTTATCACACCCGTTTCTGTGCCGCATCATTCCAATACCTAATATTCAAAAATATGACCGGGGTGGGGGGAAATAAGTTAAACAGAAACAGTGTAAAATTCTCCTGTGTATGTCTTGGTTGTTTAGATGTTGGGATTGACTGTGTAGAAGTGGTTTGCATGATACCTGTAATGAGTAATTGAGTATGGGTTTCCGTTAAGCACTCATGTAGAAGTGAAGTAGCTGAGCATTACACTTCAGTACACCTCAAGCAACACTGCGTGATGTGTGGGTGTCTTTTTTTATTTATATATATATATATATATATATATATATATATATATATATATAGGTTCTGTAAATAGTCCTCTACAGCAGGGGGTTGTAGCTCAACACTGTACAGGGATCCAGCCCTCCAGAACTGGCGTTCCCCACTGCTGCTTTTCCACCAATGACAAAAAGCCCTTTAATCAGGCAAAGAATCATTTAAGCATCCACAAATTTCAGGTCTTATGCAGAATGCTTTTACCAAGGAACCCTTGGAGTAGGCAAAAAGTAAGTAAGCATGTGGGTTTTATTAAAGTGAGGAATGATCCCAAAAGTAGCTTGAACAGAAGTGCAAACTTGTCGAGTACCCTTCAGAGATGTAGTAGGTCATCTTCGTCGATTCTGTCTCTATCACACGTGTTTTTGGTCCAACAATGAAATTAAACAGCAACCATTGAAATTAAACAAAGGAACGAGTACATTTTAATTCAAATGTAGCTAAGTAGTCTATTACTAGTATGTATTAGTAGTTTGTAGTATTTTACCAACTTAGGGAATTTGTCTTTTTGAATTAAAAAAAAAAAGGACTAGAGTCTAGTAACATTTACCAGGATAGCATACAAAAGTGTCAAAATAAAAGTTTTTTTTTTTTTGTTTTTTACTTTGCATTGAAATGTCTGAAAGAAGTTTAAAACGATCAAACGAGATATAAATATCAATGACTGCAATGCAAGTAGTTCTTTTGTAGGACTCCAGTTGAACAGCATAGAAGCTGAAATGTTGTATTCTCTTTAATACGTTTGGTCCAAAATAAAATAAAACTAAGCAGAGAAAGATTTAAGGATATATTGTGCAAGATGGGATTTAACATATGGCTGCAACTGTCTAGCAACAGTTGTCCAGAATAGCGAACGAAATTGTCAAAATAAGAGTCCTCCCTTTTTTATTATTTTGACTTTGAATTGAAATGTATAAACTTATTTTTTTAGAAAATAAATTTTAACTAACAATGATTAAAATGCAAGTAGTTCTTTGTATGTTAAATGCAGTTAAATGTCATAGTACCATAACATTTTATCCACATCTCTCAATTCATTTGGTCCAAAATAAAATGCTCAACTTTAAAAGCGACAAATGAGCAAACTGAAAAAGAGAAGGACAGTGCAAAGCTCTGGGACATAAACACACAGACAGGGACACAAGTCAACCCAAACGTGTTTTCTGTACACATAAGCACACCGGTCATACCCAAAACACTAGCTACCTCCCTAAACCACAGTCTCAATGAGTGTCTGATGCCCCCTCCTCTGTTCCAGTGAACGTTTACAGCTGCTGGGAGTTCCTTCCTAATCAGAACAGAAGATTAGAGTTATTACAGTTTTCCCTCCCAAACACTAAAACATTCCCAAAAGCCTGGCTCAGTTTCTTAGACATCTCGTACTAAATGAAGCTCGGCCCTCAAAACCATCTCTCTCTCTCTCTCTCTCTCTCTCTCTCTCTCTCTCATACACTCCTGTTACAGAGCATCAGATAAACACTGAGCTGATCAATCCAAAACACCACCCTCAGTAGTGTTGTTACATATTGAAATACATACACGTGTATGACCTATTTACACACATGGACATGGTTAATGAAAAAAAAAAAAAAAACACTTCACTTTGATTTATCAATTTTCCTCCTGCAGCCACATCCAGGGAGGTTGGCTACAGTGGCCCATGGATCTTAAATTTCTGAATAATGTAGTAGTAGTATGTAGTCACAGGAACATCAAGCTGCTTGGAGATGATCTTATAACCTTTACCTTTAACATGATTGTCTATAATTTTCTTTCTAATCTCCTGAGACAACTCTTTCCTTTACTTCCTCTGGTCCATGTTGGGTGTGGTACACACCATGTCACCAAACAGACTACCACAGTGACTACCTGTAGCCCTATATATAGGCCCACTGACTGATTACAAGATTCTAGACACCTGTGGTGCTGATTAATGGACACACCTTGACCTAACATTATTTTCAGGGGTACAATCATTTTTGCTCAGGCCTGTTTAGTGAGTTTACTTTTTAAAATAATTCTGTTGAAGCATGGTCCAAAATCAATGTTGGATTTTCATTTGTTCATTTTTTTTTTATAGATTTTTATTTATTATTACTTCAGATGTAGACACTGAGATGTAGGCTCAGATGTAGCCAGATTCAAGTTATTTCTGTGACCATTGTGGGTTTTTCTTTCATTAACTGAGGGGTACCGACAATTATGTCCACGTGTGTAGCAAACATGTCAGTGAGAAACACTACAAGGGAAATCACATGCAAAAAGGTAACAAAAGACATGTATGTACTGCTAAATGCAGTGAAACAGGTCAGAGGAGCTCATCCACATCAGGTACAACGTTCTCCCTGGCCTAGCAGCAGTAGCAGCAGTAGCAGCAGGGGGTGGGAAATGGGAAACGGATCCATCCCTGGTTTTTATCTGCATGGACATCATTACATGCCTTCCCCCCATTGCCTGAAGTAGTGCTACAGGCTAGTAGGGTCTGCGTTCGTACACTTTCCACCACCAAAAAAGAATTCCTCTCTTGGATTTAGAAATGGGGACTATGGTAGAAGGCACAGCACAACAAAATGTGGGTTGTTGTTGAAGAAGTCTGCAACATGAGTGAGACTAGCTGGTGAACAGGGTGATGCAGTTGTGTTTTGGGTTTAGAGTTTAGCAGTTTAGAGTCATGTTGTTGATACATGAGCGTCCAGTTTTTAGAATTGTGTGCATATTTCCATTTTTTCTGTATGCAATGGGGTAAAGCTGTGACATAACAGGCTGTGGGTTGGGAAGGACCTGTTGGCCCTGTGAAGGATCTCTAATAAGATGCATTATGAATAAAAGGGAGATAAACAGGCATCGAGACTGTGTGGGTAGTTTGCTTAATGGAAGCAAACTGCTCAGCTACATTGTCGAGTTTTTCTGTCAGCTGTATGTGTACAATTGTGTCAGTATCTATATGAGGTAACATCTCTGATTTGAGAAGATTACTAAGAGTGAAACATGTAATTGACCAAATGTAACCAGTTACTACTCACCTTTAACCTGAACACTCTACACCATCCGTAGTTATTTACCTCTTCTATCAGACTGGATGGATTTGCTTTAAAAAAAAAAATTAAATAAATGTGAAAATGTGTTAAACCTGCTTTCAGGGAAATGCTGGTACTCCTATGTTTCCACGCAGAGGCCTTTTGCACTAAGGAAGCACATAAAGTCAATCCAAGTACTGCATAGTTTATTTTCAATGCTGTTGTAAATTATAACTGGACAAAGACAATCACAGTCGTAAATGTAGCTGAAACAATGCGTGACCTTAGATACCCGTCTATACCTACTGATACGATTGCCTTCTGTTCACGATTCCTTAACCTTTGAGCTGCTGTTATGCAATAAAGCAACAGCCAAAATAGTAAAAGTCAAAGAGGACGGAGAGAGAAGTGAGCAAATCCTGGTTTATTGGCTTGAAGTAAACAAGCGGCAAATCACTAAGCACATGATGTAGAGGATCACTGGTGGTCTTGGCTGTACACCACCCCGACTTGTCTCCTAGCTTCGTCCATAATCTCCGCCAGCAGAGCTGAGTCAGCATGGGACATTCTGGAGCTTTCTTTCAGACCTGAAGGAAAGGACATCAATAAGCCATGATGTGGCCATGTGTGACAGTGATTCTTACACAGTCTTATCATGTAGGCTGTGGTTGCAGAGCAACACAATGAACAAACAGCACAAAGGTTTTAATAAGTTGGTAGATCTGCACAGGTTAGGAGTCTGAAAACTGCTGATGTAAAAAGAAGCAACATTTGAGACAACCAAACTGCTGCTTGTTGGCGCTATGGCGTCCACTGTGAAGTGAATTTTATTTATATTATAAAGCCTGGCTATAAATTTAAATGATGAATGTGGTCATGTGTGGACACAAGGGCTAAAAATGTGGATTAGCCAATCAGCTTTGTAAACTGATATTCTAATGATTATGACAGTTCTGGCACTATAATCACTGAAGTAAAATTTGATAGGCTCAAAGTAAAATATATCAATATATTAAATACTTAAATACCCAGTTTCCCAAACGCATCTTAGTATTAAGATCACCTTAACTGGTAGAGGGAGTGTTTAGTGTGATGCTCGCTTGACCATAAGCAATGCCTTTGGCTTTAGAAACAGCTTAGAACATTACAAAAACACTTAGTGGTGCCATCTACTGGTTGCTTTGGTACATGCTGACAAAACTGCTACTTACAGTATACAAATCAGCCATAACATTAGCACCACTGTAAGGTGAAATAAACATTGGCTATCTTTATCTACAGTGGCCTATGTTCAGGGGTGGGCTGCATAAGGCAGTGCGTGAACAGTCAGTTCTTGAAGGTGTTACAAGCAGGACAAAATGGTCAAGCATAAGGACCTGAGCCACTCTAGCAAGAACCAAATTGTGCTAAGCGGCTAGACGACTGGGTCATATATCTCCAAAGCGGAAGGGCAGATCTGGGGTGTGGGTTTTTGCCATGCTATGCAGTGGTCAGTACCTACCAAAAGTGTTCAAAGAAAGGACAATCAGTGAAAAGGGGACAGGGTCATGGACATCTAAGGCTCATTTATTCGATGCGTGGAGGCCCCACCTCACAACTTACAGGACTTGCTGGAAGGATCTGCTGCAAACATCTTGGTGCCAGATACCTTCAGAATGCCTTTAGAGGCCTTGTGAAGTCCATGCCTCGAATGGTCAGATTTGTTGTGTCAGCACAAGAGGGCCGTACTAAATAGTTGACAGGTGGTACTAATGTTATGGCTGATCAGTGTAGATCCAGACCTCTCCTAGGATTACTCAACTCAAAAGGTGGAAGAACCTGATCTTATATAGCTCCTAAACTCTGGAATAGTATTATAGTCACTACCATTATTACTTAATATTATATCATACCATATTATTACTAAAATCATTATGTCCAAGTGTTTTCAGACATCCCTTCAAATGAATGAATTCAGCTCTTCAATGTGTTCAGGGGCAAACACCCCATTACTACCCCTTATATAGGAAAAAAAATGTTGGATGAGGAAGTGTCTACAAACCTCTACAAAGCTATTTTCAGGAGTCAGAATCAGCATAAAAGCACAAAAATGTGCAAACTAAGAGAACCCCAGGAGCAGTACTGAGAACCATTGTCTTCAGTGGTTTGGTTCCAGCCGTCACACTTTACTAGGTCGTCATTTCAGTCTAGTGTAGAGTGCAGTGGAATGTAGTGGACAATAGGAAATGCACACAGTAATTATTTGTATACTGAGGAAAGCATGACAGCATGCTGTCCACCTGATGATTTGAGACATGCCTCAGCAGTTTCCTAATAACATTCATTTGTCTTATACGTCATGTAATAATGGTGTTTGTGTCATATAGTGGTTATATTTTCACCTTTGAGCAGACACTGCCGCACTTCCTCAGCCTCGTATCTCATGCCGGTACTGTTGATGAAGTTTAGAGGTAGGTAAGGCTCAGGTACTGGATATGGCGTCTCTTTATCGTTCACTATCAGTGATGTGGGACACCACATATGAGCCGGGACCTGTTGAACAAGAACACAAACATCTGAGGGTTGTATGTTCAACCAAATAAGCCACTGCCTTATCGGCTTGTAGAAAAGGCTCTTTGGCACCCCCTAAAGGAACTGTGTGTAAGCTACACATGATGTCCCTTCCTCTGGCTGCACTGCTTTTTTTTGCCACTGTTGGAAAAACAACCCTCCTATCTCCAAAATAGCAGCTTCACGAGAAAAGGAAAAGTAATACCTTAGTGTGTAATAAGCCTTGGAGTGTTAAGGAGTTAAGGTGTTTTACAGATATATCATGTGCATGTGATCATGGTATACATAGTAAATCATATAGGTAATAACCTACGATTATTACATTTCTATTTACATTTATAGTAATAAAGAAAATGAACTCATGCCTTCTAAGTAAGTACTGGTACTGGTCTCTCTCTATATATCTATATATATAAATATATATATATTCAAATGTAATCATCATGGTTTGTCAATAGCATTGCACTGTTCATAGCATAACAATAGCAGAGTAGGATTTAAGGTTTAAGGTCTACATGTCCACAACGAGCATCATGATCATCTACAGTCACAGAAAGTCCCACATCATGTCTAGACCCATTACCTTAATAGTTCCTTTAGTCCCATTGATAATGGCATCATTTGGAAGTTCCACAGACACTGTGCACGTGCACACTGCCAATCTGCCCCGTGAGAACTTCATTGTGATCACCATGCTCTCATCCACTCCTGCAACAAACATAAGGATATAATTATAATATAATTATTAGAAATAGAAATCTGCCATATGCAGCGGTGCACAGCTCCAGGTTTCCAGCAAACATGTCTGACCCAACTCAGCAGTTAGTAACCAGGTTTCACAGCTGTGCTAGAGTAGGAAAATAACCAGAATTGGACATCACATAATGAAGGATCACATAATATATACATCGATCAGCCATAACATTAACACCACCTCCTTGTTTCTACACTCATGTAGTCCATCTGTTTTTCTGCATACTTTGTTAACTTTCACCCTGTTCTTCAATGACCAGGACTCCACAGGATCACCACAGAGCAGGTATTAAATTAGAACTAGGGATTATAGCTGTACAGCATACTATACAGTATGAGTGGTCCATATTATGCTTAATGTTAATGACATATTTCAGTCATATAGAAATCATGGACACATCTGAGTCAAGTCAATTCATGATGCATTACTCCTACAGTGTAAAAACACAGCTACTCTGAAAGCAGCTTACAGGTACTCATGGGGAAATGATTTAGAGAGCTCTATAATTAGCAAGACCAAAACAGCCCAAAAAAGAGGGCACAGACAAAATGTGTCTCAACAGGCAGAACTGGCACTTAGCATTAAAGGTGCGATTTTAAGGCAATGCTAAGAGACTGAATGAGGGCAGTGATCAGGGTGTTCTCATTTCAGGTTCTAACAGCTACAAACAGAAGCTACAAATATCCACCAAAACATGAGCAAAAGCCCCTGTGAAGCAAAGCCTGACTGGAGTCATGAGAGTTGTGAGAACAGTTCCTATCAGTAATGAAGGAGAAACTGAGCAACTACAGGTCTAACAGGTCACAGCAACATTGACTGGAGATACTGTATGACTGAGGTGATCGGCTAGGGTTGATTTCTCCACTTTCATGCATCATTTCTTCTTGAATCCTTGGTTACGTGTCCTTTTGCATTAAAGACAAAGCCAATCCCACCAGGTAAGAATCACACCAGTCTCCTGAGACCCAGTCTCTTGAGACGCTGAATTACTGTCTATTCTGTGTTAGCAGTTTAACAGACTTTGAAATATGGGCCACACTGACTGACCTGCAAAATCACTAGACCTCAGTTCTAATTCTCTATCTGGAACATTAGGTGAAATGCTGAAGTAGGCACACAAACTCGAGCTGAAATGTTCACCCAGTTATTGGAAGAGTTGACTAAAAAGGACAGGAATTCTTTTAAGAGATTTACCTGACAGGACTGGGACTCTTATTAAGATACAAATATGGCTAGTGAGCTTTATGTGGAGTGAGGTTAAAATGTTTATCCTGGGCTTGAATTTTGGAGGTTGTTTCTGTAGTCGCTAGCCAGTTGATAGTTAATAGTCAGTTAATAGTCCAGCCCTGTTAACCTTGATCAGACTTTATTTAATCACTAAGTAGATGATCTGACATTTACAGGTCTTGTTCTTCGTAATAGTAAATTTAACAGCACTGAACAAACAGACCATGTCAAAATAAAAGTCACTAACTGCAGTAACACTACTTCTAACTAGCTTCTGTCTTATATATAAACCACAGAGGCTCAAGGTCAACACACAGGATACTGTTGGAGTTGTCTTTACAGAAGAAGGCAAAAGTAATTAATATTAAGTAAATCATTTTAATTAAAGGAGAGCCATCGCTCCAGGGGTGCTGCAGTATGCTGACCATGGTCAGGCTCAGCGGCAAGAGCGCTGGATTACTGAATACATGGTTGCGAGTTCGATACCTGAGAATTAAGAATAGCTTTGCCGTCTCCAGTAAAGGCTCCAGTTTAAAAAAGACAAGGTTTCCTACACAACAACAATGACTGATAACACATATCAGAAGGTCAAATGGATTCATTGACACTGATGAGGCAAGCCAGCTGCATGTTTTGCTGGAATTTCTGCCAGTACCTACCTGTGTCAAGGCAGACTCCAGTAGCCTGGATGCACTCAGGCTTCTCCCCACCGTATACCATGAGGACGAACTGCAGGCAGTAGATGCCGATATCAAGCAGCGCCCCGCCACCCAGCTCCTTCTCCACAGAGCGAGGAGTGTTGAGGAGGGGCACGCCGAAATCTGCTCGCACCATCTTCACCTCCCCTACGGCCTCCTGTGACAGCAGCCGGGAGATCTCCAGAGAGGCAGGAAAGAATCTCGTCCACACGGCCTGGAGAGAACAGGAGAGTGGAAATGAGAATGGTCTGCACTGTTGGTGTGGAGACATGTAAAATGCAAAGCAACTTCAGAAACATTCAGAGTTGAGCGTGACCAACAGAATATAGAGCAATAAGAGCAAACATCTGCTAGCAAATGAATTACTGTCTCAGACGGGTTTGTAGGGTACAGCCTTATCATAACCGTGGTCTTGTAGCTCTTTTACATCTCAGCGTCTGAAATGTACAGTAGTGGCTCAGTGGTTCACAAGTGATCACATAGCCGATGGTTCAATACCTGTGTGCAATCTGCTGCCACTATTGAACCCTTGAGCAAGACACTTTACCCACTGGCTGGCCCTGCACTCTAACCATGGCTTTCTAAACTACGAATTGATATATAGTGTACATAAGTACATAACAACAAAAACAGGTATTTAACTATGATTTAATTAGAAGATATTACATATGAATTATGTAATATAATATCCCTACTTACCTCCATTAAGAAGACATTATTCGTCTTTGCTGTGGCCACCAAGTCCTGCACTTCTTTCAGGTTCATTGCCAGAGGTTTTTCACACAGAATGTTCTTTTTGGCATTCATGAGAAGGACGCCCACCGAAAGATGGTGGGGATGGATGGTTCCCACATACACCACATCTACAAATGAAAGTTCAAAAGTAAAAGCTAGTGGAGTACTTTCCCAAATAAAATACACCAGGGTCCATTCAAACAAGGCCTGATGGTTGGCTGCTTTGTTGAGTTACGAGTCCAAGAGCAGACGTCGTCTTAGAGCCAAACATTGCCTTAACCTGATCATTTCAGGTCCAAAAGATTCTCCACAAATCTGTCCATCCATTGTTTTTAATGAATAGTAACCTACTCTTCTTAAAGCAGCTAACCAGAAGTGGTGTCTACAAACGTTTTTAGACATATTCTATAGGTTACCAGACATTGATTATTATTAAGAGCCCTTTTACTAAAAGGGACGATAACCATACCAATGTTGGGATCTCTGGCCAGTTCCTCATAGCTGCCATACACTGTGGGGATGTTGTGTTTCTGTGCAAATTCTTCAGCTCGCTGCAGGTTCCGTGCCGCCACAGCCACCACCTACAGTTCAACACACATTGGATAACTAATTAACTGTTAATTAGGTGGCTCTCCAGGAGCAGGGATCATTGTATTAGACTAGGTCTTTTTTCTTAAAGCAGACGTATGGGAAGCAGAGTACTTGGAAGCAGCTCCATAGAAGCCTTTTGGGCTCAATCCGGTTACAGCAGCTCGATTTTATTCCACAAAATGGTTTTACAGGCCAGCATACTGACAATATCACAGTGGGTAATATTTTTGCATAATCGTTGCCACACTTTGGTCTGCAGACTAAAGGCAAATTATTTCTGCATACAATTCACAATTCAATTCACATACAATTAATAATTTACAATTATTGTCTTATATAATTAAGTATGATTATTGTTGTAAACAACAACAACAACAATAATATACACAATTAATAACAACGTATTATTATCTAATACCTTTTTAATATTTGATAGTCGATTTATTATTATTATCATTATTATTATTATAATTATTATTATTATATCATGAATGAATAACGCTTGTTTCCTGTTTTCAGTTTTTTTTAACTGTAGTTTCAAAACCGAACCTCTTCAATGCAGTTTGCGCTGAGCGGACGCCACAAAAACTACATTACCCATGATGCCACGAGAACGAGGCTAACAGCTAGAAGTGGGAGAGTTTACTACTAGAGCTAATGTTGCGCCACAAAGTGCACGAACTGCAGAAGTTACAGAAGCTCGACTTCAGTACAGCCCTGACAGTACTGAGGAATTATCACCGAGTGCACATATGAACAACGGCACTGTCTAATCAGGTCACTTTCTGTACATATTTGTAATCGTTGTCACGCGTTGGTCTGCAGACTAAAGCCAGGACCCTTCTGGAGTTTCCGAAATGTGGATGTGGGGATGTATAGGTTCAAGCTCAGATGTACCTGGTGGTCTTCCTCAGGGAGGGTCTTCAGTGCGACCGTGAAGTCATGGCTGATTTTCCCAGCGCTGCAGATCCCCCACCTGATTGCCATGATGGCGACTTTACACACACACACCCACACACACACACCAACTGAAGTGACAGGATCTTCTCCGGCTGGCTCTGAACTGATTACCACATAGAAGGTGATCCAGCAGAGGGCGACAAACGCACAAGTTGTTATTCTGGGTCAGGTTGGGTATTTAGGATAGGGTTGGGGTAAAAAAGAAACATATCATAAATATTATATATAATAAATATATATAATAAATATCATATTTAGCATGAAGTGACATATGTCAGGCCTTTTTTTGTTTTACTTTTGTTTTACTTTTGTAAAATCGGTGTATATAGCTCATAGAAATCAGAAACCAGTATCTTAAAGTAATTTAATATTTCACAAGATCAAACAGAAAAGGATGTACAATATAAAAATGATAAGTATATATTTGTCATTTATACATTCAGTATTTGGTTGGGGCTCCTTTACCATAAATTACTGCAAGCTGCTTGGCAGGTAGCCTGGCATTGAGGCATTCAGCTTGTGGCACTGCTGAGATGTGACCGAAGCCCAGGTTGCTTTGATATAGTGGCCTTCAGTTTGTCTCTATTGCTGGCTCAGGTGTTTCTCACCTTCCTCTTGACAGTACCCTATAGCCTCTCAATGGGGTTCAGGTCCAGAGAGTTGGCTGGCCAATCAAGCACAGTAATATCATGGTCAGCAAATCATTTGGTAGTAGTTTTGGGACTGTGGGCAGGTGCTAAGTCCTGCTGGAAAAGGAAATCAACATCTCCATAAAGCTTGTCAGCAGATGGAAGCATGAAGTGCTCTAAAATCTCCTGGTAGACGTCTGTGTTGACTTTAGACGTGATAAAACACAGTGGGCCAGCACCAGCAAACCATCACAGACTGCAGAAAAACATTCAGGCACTTCAGGCAGCTTAGATTCTATGCCTCTCAACTCTTCCTCCAGACTGATTTTTTGATTTGCTGACCGTACATTTTTCTTTCATCTGAAAAGAGGACTTTGGACCCACTGAGCAACAGTCCAGTTCTTTTTCTCCGTAGCCCAGGTAAGATGCTTCTGACGTTGTCTCTGGTCCAGGAGTGGCTTGATATTAGGAATGTGGCAGTTGTAGCCCCTTTCCTGGAGACGTCTTTGCATGGTGGCTCTTGATGCACTGACACCAGCTTCAGCTTCAATTCTCCAGTCAACTTTTCTTGACAGTTCTCTCAAGGCTGTGGTCATCCCTGTTGCTCGTGCCTGCTTTTCCCAACTGTGGCTTACCCTCCTTGTGGAGGGGGTCAGTGATCATCTTCTGGACAATTGTCAACTCAGCAGGCTTTCCCATGATTGTGGTTGTGCGTGAAGAACTAAACTGAGACGTATGTTATCTATACTGTTTGAGTAGTCATTCACTCAAACTCAACATTAAATATTCTACTATATTAAGAGACTGGATTTCTGATTTTCATGAGCTATAAGCCATACTGTAAAAAGGCATGAGATATGTCACTGTATGTGCAATGAATATAAATTATACAAAGATAAACAACAGTTTACATTTCTGAATTCAATTCTGAACTTTGTTGCAATTTTCTCATTTTGAGAAACTGGTGGTACTTTTTGAGGCCACAAAATAGTGAATTAAGACTACAAGACATTATTGTGACTGGAAATAATGAATTAAAGGTGAGCATCATGTCACCTTAAGGGCTTAGTAGCCAAAAAGTCTTTTACGCCCTCTGGTGGCTGGCTGCAGTACAACCTTTGACCCCGCCTAACCCCAGGTAAGTAAATGGAGCAAAAAGGAAACTTTCATTTAAAATGACACAACCAATAATTTTATTTGCCATTTATGTTCCGTCAATTCTGCCCCCTAACTCCACATTAATATCAAACATCAGTGCTTCTCTTCACATCAGACGTGTTTTCTAGGAGTTTTTAAGGAAATACAATTTTAATGGCAATAAATGGCCCACTGAGTCGTCATTGTTTGGTAATCACATTTTTTTCATTTCTAATGAGATCAAGTTCAGTCGTTGTGTGTGCTTACGGCAGGGACAGGCAGACAGCTTGCCACTAAGAAATATAGGGGAGGTTCAGCGAGGTCACACGGCCTCTGCTTTGGATCCAATTTTCATCTACTGTGCAAGCGCAAACCAGGTGGCCCCTTCCATTTTGGCCTTCTTGTGGCTTCAAAAAACGTCGTAGTGGGAGCGAACGGGTGTGTACTTTCCATTCTTGTATACCATCAATGGTTTACACGCCTAATAGTCTTCTGTACTAGATTGCCTCTGATCACAGAGTTGATTGTGTAGCGTTTGTGATTAGTTTGGCTTGTTATTTTGGCATGTGCTTGCCCTACTGTCCCTCAGCTTCCTAATAACACTCTGTACTTTAACTGGTGTTTGGTGTTTGGTCTGGCAGCAGGTCCAGAGAGAGAGCCAGAAAGTCTGATTTTCCCTGTAGCGGGTCATGACAGCAGTCATTCATGTCATACTCATGGTAAATTATTTACAGGCAGTTATTATAATCATACAGAATATTGTGGCTCTTTTTATTCATAATGACTCTTTCAATAGTTTCTTACCAGATTAGTGGCAGAATATTTCATTGAACTAAACCTTCATATGTGGATTTTCTCCAAAACAGTCTTTCATAACAAAAGATGTTTGGCTCATCAACTAAAACTAATTCATTACAGTTGATATGCTTCCAGGCCCGGAGGATATGAAGATGTTTAGGGAGCGTTTGTGTGAAAATAAGAAAGCGTGACAGAGAAGACATTTAATTTAGATGCCTTTTAAACAGGAGTAATTTAAACAGTCATATAAAGAGAAGATGAATGATTAGAACAGACAACACTGGCAATGCATGTGTTACGGTACTGTTCTGTTGCCGTGATGAAAACAGCTGTTAAACATGAATAAGCACTTTTCACAGTAAGCCTACATGCATTTGTGGTGGTCAGCTGGTCTATTCAGTGAATAGTAGCCAGTGCCTCGGTTAGCCGGTGTTGCTATCAGTGACTATGTGTGCAAAGAACTGATGCAGAATAGTGGAGGACATTCACTGGTGGTCCTGATCAAAAATGACTCCCACTTGCTGCCGCGCTTCATCCATGACTTCAGTGAGCAGTTCCAAATCTGCCAGGGTCATCCTGCTGTCCTTCAGGCCTATGGAAAAGGGAGCTGATGGTGGACCACCCAGACATACATTGTGCTGCATGTTTTCATTAATAAGCTCATTTTAAATGGGTTTAAAGCAAAGGAAACATTGAGCTGTATGTCTGTCTACTGATGTACTGTCTACATATTCCCAAAAAATACATGTTATGGGAAGACATTTCGATGTTTAAGACGTTTTTTAACACTACAATGAATTATAACTAATTATGGCTTTAACTGGACTTTCATTTTCAAGCACCCTTCTGAACTACCATTGTTAATTTGCTATGTTAAATTACAATGCCCTAAATAACAATAAGTTACCTTTGAGTAAGCACTGCCTGACTTCCTCAGCCTCGTAGCGGAGCCCTGTGCTGTTGGTGAAGTAGAGAGGCAGAGAGGGTTCTGAAAGAGGATACTGAGTCTGCTTCCCATTCACCTCCAGAGTTGTTGGACAATGCATGGGGAAAGCCACCTAGCACACACACACACACACACACACACACACAAAGTAGCTAGCTTTGTGAATATATACCAGATATATTCTCGTCAAGATGGTCCAAACGTAAGCCCACAAATCCTATAGAACAGGGTTATTAGTTACTTAATTAATACTTAACAGTTACTTAAATGTAGGTACTATATAATAACAATCCCACCAGACGAATAACTGAGTAGTAAGTCTGATGAAGATGTTAATAGGATTAAAGGAAGCCTACTTTGATGGTGCCTTTGGTGCCAGAGATGATGGCATTGTTGTGAAGAGCCACAGCAATAGAGAAAGCACACCAGGCCATCCGGTTCTGTGAAAACTTCAGAACCACCACCATTGACTCATCCACTCCTGAGTGAGTAGAGCAAGTAAGATCAATATAGAAATATAATCGAGCATTCAAAGTAATATTGAAACTTGTCTCTCTCTCTCTGAAAAACATTGATCATCTTCATCTACAGTGGCATTTGTCAAGGGGTGGGTAGAATATGCAACAAGTGAACAGTCCATTCTTAAAGGTCTTGTGTTAAAAGCAGGAAAACTGTCAATTGTAAGGATTTCAGCATCTTTGACAAGGACCAACGGTGAACCAGAAACAGGGTCATGAGCACTTAAGGCTCATTGATGTGAATCACTGAGGCCCTACCTCCCAACTTACAGGACTTAAAGCATCTGCTGCTAACGTCTTGGTGCCAGATACCACAGAACGCCTTCAGAGAGCTTGTGGAGTCTATGCCTCGAATAGCCAAAATATGTTGTGGGGGCACAAGGGGGACCTACTACATATTGGGCAGGTGGTAACATAACGTTACTGTTATGTCTGATCGGTGTACAGTATATATGTATGTTATTTAGTCATAAAATTCAAAATCCTGTGTCCATATACAGGTGAAGTATAATTTAATGGTCAGTTTAACTTTCATTTTTAATAACATCACTGCTACTACATCATGATTCTAGGCAGTTCTCACTCCCTACCTGTGTGAAGAACCACTCCTGTGGCGTGGATAGACTTTGGTCTCTCCCCCTTAAACACCATGAGTACGAACTGCAGGCAGTATACGCCGATGTCCAGCAGAGCGCCTCCTCCCAGCTCCTTCTCTACTGAGCGGGGGACGTGGAGCTGGGGGGAGCCGAAATAAGCTTTCACCAGCTTTACCTCTCCAACAGCATCCTCAGCCAGCAGCCTGCCTACCTCAGTGTACACAGGAAAACACCTCGACCACACAGCCTGGGCAAAAAACAGAGGAATATATCAAAGAGAGCAGCTGAAAACAAGGCTTTAAAGTTTATACATTTCATTTACTCAATTTTCCTCATAGCCAAAATGTAGTTCGTCGGTTTGGTGTCTGAAGTTTGCTTCTTTAGTTTTGCACTGGCGCTACGTGACAGTAAGTGCACAATAATGCAATAAGTTCATAATGGAAGTTCATACCTCAAACAGACTAGGTTATTTGCTGGTTTGGGATATTGAATGCCATTCTGCTATCTACAGACAGCTGCTGGTAGAAACAGATAGTACTCGTTGGTCAGTCCCTCATTTACACTGGGGCTCTGTCAAACATACAGTCTAATGAAATGCTCTGTAAAACATACAGTATAATAAAATGCAGCATAAATTAACATAATGTAAATGTGGTGTTGTGGTGGCTTAGTGGTTAGAATGCTGGGTTATTGATCACAGGGTTCAATACCCAGATCTGCTAAGCTGCCACTGGCCACGGCTTTGGAACAAGTTATTCAAACCTCTTTACTTCAGGGGAACATGAAGAGTAAAAAATGTATTTATAAATCTAAATGTGTAAACGATAAAAGCATATTATCACATCATAATTAACATAATTAATTAAATGTTTAAAGCAATAAAACAATGTTAACTCATCAATAATAACCTCAAATACACTCATTTATGTGGTTTCTGATACTGTATAATACACAGTTATCTGTTAGAAAGGATATCAAGTACAGATGTCTAGATTCATGCACTCGGCTGCTGTGAACTGTTCAGTACTGTAATTTGCTGTGTTAATGTATCTGAATGCCACAGCCAATAAATAACAAGTAAAGAAAGGGAATGTGGACCTTGCTCTCTTTGTGTTTGCCTGTTCGTGGACAGTGATTGTAGTAATCCATCAGTTTACAACAATTACAGAAGAACAGTAATTTAGTAGGGCTTCCATTTACCACCAATTAAGGCCTGTGTCTGTCCATCCAATTAATGTCGGTTCCTCTTTAATTCTGTGGTAAATGGCTTACATGTACATTTCTTTTTAACTCCTTAAACATTATCATGCATGTCCACTCTGTAATGATCATCATTGAGTAACTACATGAAAAACATAACAACTATGCATAATGATGGATTTATTAAGTTTGGGAGAGTTGGCACGTGACAAATCAATCAGTTACATGTTAAAGGGCCCATCTCCTTAATTTTCTATTTTTAAGTCTACTAAGGATGTTTGTGTAGATTCATGAACAGAAATAAGTTATAAGTCATCTACATGACCATTATTTAATCTTTTTAAAACACATTTGCAATTAAATCAAAGCTGCAAACTGAATATGATATGCTGAATGTAAATGCATTGATTTTTGTGATGTCACAAAAACTGAATTCAAATCAGGCTGTTGTTTTAGTCTTCATCTATACAACGTGGTCTTTAACCACTTACAAACTTCTATTACCTGCGAATAGCCCCACCAGTGTGTTCAGAAGTGTGCACGCAGTTACTGTGCATGTAGTTACGGAATGATACACCTTAGTGTGTAATAAGCCCTTTTCTGTTTTAAGGGGTTAAACAAAAAGTCTCGAGCATCGTATTTATGAAATGATCTTAGCCTCAATTTACCAGATTGATCCATTTCTAGTTTGTTTTAGTTCAATTAGACAATAGAATAATCAACAGCTTACATAATTATTTCATCTAAGAATCCATCTGACATTCATTTAAATGCTATTAATGAGACATCATTTGTGAGCGCAACTTTCAGTCCAGTAAATGAGGCCACAGGATTTAATCTTACAGATGACTGGAAAATGTGTACCTCCATGAAAAAGACGTTGCTCTTCCTGGACGCAGTGATGAGCTGCTTGACCTGCCTGAGGTTCATGGCAAAGGGCTTCTCGCACAGCACATTCCTCCCAGCATCCAGGAACAGCAGACCCACCTACAGGTGCTCAGTGTGGAGGACACCAATGTATATGATATCTGTAGGAGTGTGAACACATACACACACATTGAGGAATACACACATAGACAGAGTTCCCTTAAACCCATATGTGGGCACTGTGTGTGAGACATTATTAAACCCTTACTGCCCAGTAAAGTATATTCACCAATATTTGGGTCATCAGCAAGCTCCTGGTAGCTCCCATAAGCCTTGGGTATTCCATGAGTCTAAGCAAATGCTTGTGCTCCCTCCAGGCTCCTCGCAGCCACCGCTGTTATCTGGAGCAAACAGACACATGAAGTCCAGTAATCAGCTGTGTATTGCCAGGTGTGAATGTGTATGGGCACTGGGTACAGAGAGGTACCTGATGATCCCTGGCTGGCAGTGTTTTCAGGGCCACGCAGAAGTCATGGCTGATCTTGCCTGCTCCGCAGATGCCCCATCGGGTAGCCATACTAGCAGAGGAACTGCCAGGCTGGTCGTTTTCGAGTTCAGAATCAAAAACGGCTTGCTGCTTCCTCGTTCGGGTTCCTCTTCGGATAATTTATACACAGACGGCTGTACAAAGTCTCCTCGCACCCTGCAAATGTTTGCCAAATCTGCCAATTTAAGCACTGTCCAAACAAGCCAGGAGGCAAAGCTGGGAAAGCTGTAAAAAGATTCCTCTGGATTCTTCCCAACCCTTTCCAACGGACAGTAGACTTTCTAAAGCCTGCTCATATAGCTGCAGGGAGTCTGCAAATAGTACAACACCAACATTTTGATAATCATTGATTTAAAAACAATTTCGTCATAACAAAACATGATACACAAAGGGGAAGCAATCATGAATAGATGCTTGGAGTAAAGATTTCCAGCAGTAATCCTAGAATGGCCTTCAATCATTACCAACCAAGGACCAACAGGCACCCCTAGGCAATAAGAAACACCTGTTAGCCACATGTTTCAGTATTTTGTCAAAAAAAAACGTCAGTATAAAGTAAAAACTATAGTAAACAAAAAATGACCTTATCATTTTAATGCTTAGTTAACTGTATACAAAGCAGAATAATGTCACTTATATAACAATTATATACCGTTGTTTTAAGTGACATAATTTGTTGATTTTAGAAGTAAGAATCTCATACACAACCTCATCAGCCATTCATAAATCCTTGTTTGTTTGTAAACTATGGTCCAGAGGAGATCATAGTTCACAAGTGTGTGTGTGTGTGTGTGTTTTATGTTTTATAGGTTGCAGTAGTGCTAAGGCTACACACACTAATCAGTCAGAGGCTAATAATCTGCAGCCGAACAAGAAACAGGTCACTGCTCCTCAGCCAGACATGCAGTTCATGGTGAAAAACATGCTCACCCATAATGACTAGGCAGAAACACGGGTGATCAAAGTCACCTATGATTAATCTCTGCAGTTCAACAGGACGAGCAGCTGCTCCTGGATCTTGCAAACCAAGACAGGTTAGTGTCATATTTCCAGACATGTTAAATACATTTATCATAACAGGATAATACATGTTGACGTACACATTCTTTATTTTGCCACATGACCTGTCTCATCCATCCCAGCTTTGAGGAAACCTCTACACCATCTCAAGGCCTGTTTCATTTCTTAATCAGTCCGACTGTAGTATAGTAGACGACCCCTCGGAACAACGACCAAAACAGTTATTCCGTCTTACTAATCTATTTTACATAACCAATCAAGACTACAGTTACCATAGTGATTCTCCTTAACCACTACAGTTCCCACAATCCCATGCAAATCTAACAGCTTACAGTTTAAGGTGTCCGGGTGGCACATGCTGTACCAAACCGTGACCCCCGTACCATGTTGGTTCGTTATGAATACATGTACAGTTACATGCCTAATATCTGCCTGTCTGTCTGTCTGTTTGTATGTCTGACCATCTGACCATCTGTATATATATATATATATATATATATATATATATAATTATTATTATTATTATTATTGTATCTATGTTTTGTTGACAACCTTCCAGACTGGACCCTTTTTTTCACCATAATTTGGAAAGAATTGCAATAAACCCATATTTCGAGTATTCTGCACACATTGGCCACTAGGTGGTAGTGGGCAGTCACAGTAGATACAGTAGAACTGTATAAAGTGCCACACTTTATTTTGCTTTCAGTAAAAAGACAGAAGAAGAAAACAGAGCTCATTTCAAACATGAGCCTCTTTTAAGCAGCAGTGGGATGTTCTGTCAGGATGAGAAATAGGTCAGCTATGCAATAGACAGATTCCCCAGTGTCTATCCATATTATCTCACACTAACAACAACAAAAAATAAATAATGATGGATATTTATTTTTTGCTCTCTTTTTATGTTCTTCCATCTACAGACATCATGAACTGTTGAACTGATGAACTGAGCCGTGAGACAGCTCCAGTCCCCGAACCCCTGCATGTTTTACTAATGCCCACCTGTAGCATCCAATCATCCATCCTGGCTGAAGAAACACAATCCAAGACTATTTGGTGTGCATTGATATTGCATCCCTTGTGGAGCGTGACAGGGGGGAAATACTTACCGTCTGCTGGCCCTCCTCTTCCTTCTCTGTCTCTGCCCCTGATGCATTCTGGGATCTTGTGTCGTTGTCATAGCGACAAGGTAGCAGCTGGGCAATTTGCATGCAAATGAGCTAGGGGCTCAGGCCAGCGGCAGCACCTGGTTGCCATGGGAATGCCCGCTTCTCCAAACTCAACATTTTTTGTGTACTTGTGTGTATGTGCGGGAGGGTGAAATGATGTGGATGGGGAGCCTCTGTGTGTGTGCATGAGTGGTTTGACTGGTCTGACTGGTGAGTGACTAGGAATGGCCTTTCCCCTCCATCCATCCCTGTGGGCTGGACTCACCTGTGGTCAGAAACGTCTTTGATCTGCCTTTGTTCGATAAGGTCAGCAAAAGATGAGAAGTGGTCAGATAGAGGGTAATCTAGTCTGTGGTTATACGATTACTAGCTAACTAAGCTAAAACCTAACTAGCAAAAAAACAACACTACTAAACCCCAGCTAGCTGTTATGAATAGCCTGCCTTAACACACCATGAGAGATTTATATTTAGTAGATTAATTTGTAAGGGAGTATATCACTGCTGTCCAATGAAAAACATGTATCTCCATTTTTGTTCATTATTATTTTTCTCCATGGTTTGAACCCTGTAGCTGCTCTGTACACTGTGTAAATAATTCTGGATAAATAGACCAATAGAAATGCTCTAAATTACTTTGCTCTAATTTTATATTGACATTTCATTAAAAGATAAGAACTGTTTTGTCTTCACCTGTAAAGTCACTATTTTGGAAATACATATTTTTCACTGCACAGCGACAATACATGAATTGACCCTGTCAGAACTAATCCTTTTATTCATTTTTACATAATTTGAAAAGACAAAATGTCCATTATATTATGTCAGAAATTCATGATGAATGGACCAATGGAAAATGTCCAACATCAACTTCCATTAGGAATTAAGACATTTTCTCCTTGTCCTTGTATTGTCATTCTGAAAATACAAGGTTTTGTTCTGACAGTGACAAAATGCTAGATGTTTCCTAGTGGATCTAACGCATACTGTATGTCATCACATGGACTATACCTCTGTTGAGGAGACAGAGTACACTGAGTGAAACCTTCTGTAGAGTACTAGCCAGTTTTAGTGTAAATAGTGTGTTAGTACAACAGGACTGAGTGCATTGTTAAGACCAAGATGGTGTTCGAAATGTCTAGAAACTAGAAACGTCAAAAAAAGGAAGGTGTGGAATGTTGCACTTAGCAGCCGCCATGCATAACAGGAGAAGAGGCGCCATCAGGGCCATTGAGCTGTGAGCCAGATCAGAGACAGAGTCAGGTGGCAGTGACATGGACCAAAACAGGGACAGGGCCAAGAACAAGTGCGAGAACAGCTGCAAGAAAAAGAACGATCACAAAGAAGTTGGAAGGCGCACCAGAAACACCCAAGGATGTTCTCAAAGAACAGAATGTGGCTCAGTGTTGAAAGTAGAGAAAGATACTGATGCTGGAGCTAAATCTGTTGGAGGTATCAAGGTTAAAATAAGGAAAGGAGAGATGGGTCCCCCTTGTGAGTCTTGGTTCCTCCCAAGCTTTCTTCCTCCAGCTCTGAGGGAGTTTTTCCTTGCTACTGTCGCTGTTGGCTTGCTCACTGGGGTCTTGCATCCTTCATGTCTTACGTTATTTCTTTTTTGTCTCTGTCTTTTACTAATTACTAATTATGTAAAGCTGCTTTGTGACGACAACAGTTGTAAAAAGTGCTAACCAAATAAATCTGACTTGTCTTGACTGGACAGGGAACTGAACTAATTGACAGGAACAGAAACGGGATCTGGAGCTATGCGACCAACACAGTCACGTGTAGCATGGTGGGGCTGGAGAGGGTAAACTGTCAGGATCCATAGGGTCACCAAGGGAGATCTAGCACCCTGGAGAGTTCAAGTTCAACACACTTGGCTCTAATGTTCAGTTACTCCTGAAGGCCTGCAGTACCTGGATCTGATGTGAGATTAGGGTTGGAGTGAAAGACCAGGATTAGATAGAGACTTGAGAATGTCAAAGATGTGACAGATCAGAGGATCTGCGAGCTAGAGTAGTCCACGGGTAGCAGGGCCTCCAGACCTTGGTGTTCGCAAATGTCTTAGACCCATATTTTATTCACAACAGAACATAGAACATGTCAGATGTTGAAAAAAATAAATTCAAGGGTCTTGTCCAACTTTGTGTAGCATTCTCTCTTTTAACAGCAATCTGTAAACGTCTGGGAAGTAAGGTGACCAATTGCTGGAGTTTTGGGAGAGGACTGTTGTCACAGTCTTGTGCGATGTAGGATTTCAGCTGCTTAACAGTCCAGAGTCTTCTTTGCCAGATTTGCGTTTCATGATGCACCAAATGTTTTTCTTCTTTTGAGAAGCCATGCTGTGTGTGGTTTTGCATTGTCTTGCTGAAATATGCAAGGCCTTCCCTGAGAGAGACATAGTCTGGATGGAAGCATATGCTCTTCTTTAACCTCTACATACTGTTCAGCATTGATAGTGTAAGATGTGTAGATGTATGAGATGCACACACCATAGGCAGTAATGCAACCCTGTACCATCAGAGATGCAGGCTTTTAAACTGTGCACTGATAACAAGCTGGATGGTCCCTCTCCTCTGGAGTCCGCAGGACACGGTGCCCGTTCGTCCCAAAAAGAATTTCACATCTTGATTCACATCTGACCACAGAACAGTTTTCCATTTTGCCTCAGTCCATTTTAAATGAGCTTTGGCCCAGAGAAGACGGTGGCGTTTCTGGATCGTGTTGACATATGGCTTCTTCTTTGCCTGATGCAGCTTAACTTGTGTAACAGCAGTTGTGGATTGCATTTTGAACTGTGTTCACAGACAGTGATTTCTGAAAGTGTTCCCGAGCCCATGCAGTGATTTCCAGCACATCCAGCACACAATCATGCCTGTTTTGAATGCAGTGCCGTCTAAGGGCCCGAAGATCACCAGCATCCAATATTGACCATTGGTCTTTTCCCTTGAGATTTCTTCAGATTCTCCGAATTTTTTGAAGGTCATGTAATGTAGATGGTGGGATATCCAAAGTCTTTGCAATTTTACTCTAAGAACCATTTTTCTGAAATTGTTCCACAATTTTAAGATGCAGTTTTTCACAGATTGGTGGACCTCTGCCCATCTTTGCTTCTGAGAAACTCTGCCTCTCTAAAATGTTTTTTATACCATGTGAGGTTGTTGCAATTTGCTCATCCAACCATTTTTATTTTTTAGCACCATTTACTTTCCAGCCTTTTGTTGCCCCTGTCCCAACTTGTTTGGAATGCGATGAGTTTTCATTGAATTTCTGATATATGTTCTGTGTTCTGTTGTGAATAAAATGAGATATGCAAACCATTTAATTGTGGTTATATTTAAATAAATATAGTTATTTACTGTATTTTTATATTTATTTACATTTCACAGCGTCCCAACTTTTTTGGAATTGGGGCTTCATGATGCTACACCAAGGCAAAGCTATCCTACAAGAATGCCCACTTCCTAGGTAGTGAAGCACAAGTCTATAGTATAGGAACTATATGAAAATGAGTTTACTGAGGCTGAGTGTATTGAAAGAAGTTCAGTAGGGGCCTGACTGTACTGAGTGTGATTAGGGCAGAGTGTACCGAGCGCAGTGAAGCTCAGTGTCCTGAGCACAGTGAGGCAGAGCGGACTGTGCTACAGCTCTCTGGCACATCAAAATAGTGCCGTCCTTGAGAGCTACAGGACAGGCATGGATTTCTGGGTGCTGGGAAGAACATTGTGGTAATTAAAAAGTGTATTTTTCATCAAGTGATCATCAACCCATATCTGACCACAGTAAATATGCCTGTTTATGTGGCTAATATCTTGAAGTTGTTAATTGCCAAGCAATTCAGTTCATTAGGAGTAAGCTGCTGTTGCCAAGCAACATAACCAGTTAAAGATAATTCCTTATACTTTACCAGTTGGTCAAAAGTTTGGACATACCTTTTTAAATGTGGAGATAATTTCCACAGTTTAGGATTACATTGAAGCTCTAAAATGATGAATTTGCAATTACACACTGACCAAATCAGTGTTTAACAAATCAGAGCAATATATATATATATATATTGCCTAACCTCTTAAAGGCTTTAGCAGGCCAAAAGTGTTATTACATACTTTTGTTACCAAAGAATAGCCCCAACATTTTTTACAGAAATCCCTGTAGTTAATGTATAATATGCCTTAGTGTGTAATAAGCCTTGGAGTGTTAAGGGGTCTATCACAGGAAACTTCACAGCTATTTTACAGCTGTACACCTCTGTGTTTAACTCATCCTTGGCAGTAAATGCACACACACATTAGTGAATGGAGGCAGTGAGCACATATACACACACACAGAGCAGTGGGCAGTCCCCTCGGTACACAGTGAACAATTGGTTGGTTTGGTCATGAGGGAGAAGAAAGCACTGTTCCTTCACTCCCCTGGGGGATTGAACCAGCAACCTTCTGGTCCCAAACCCACTTCTCTCTCCCGCATCTCTTAACATTTAGGCCGTGACCACCTGCTGTTCTCTTTATGTTCTCTTAAGCAGCTTCCTTTTTAGCTGCCTTCTGAAGATTTTCTTCTCGAACATGTTCCTAATGCTAAGCATAATACATACAATCCTGCTGGCTACCTGAAAACCACTTGGTGCAGAATTCCTTTTAGAAAAGCTTAAAGGAGAATTGTTGCTTTTCTTTCATTTTTTCCACAAAACTATGAAATATGTAGAACTTATTAGGGGCATGAGAAAACCTGTTTGGAAAATAGTGCAGCAGACAGACATGTGTGTGTTTATACTGATCTGGTTAGTCTGTATGAGACCCTCTTCAGAGCCCCGTTACTCCACCCTTATCTCTGTGTCAGTGTCCTGCTTTGCTGTGGCCAAAAATCATGCTGCCCAGATATTTCACGACAAGAAATGCAGAAAAGGAAGTGTTAATATTGGACAAGCTTTTTTTTTTAACCTAGATAATTATTACACACACAGAATTAGTGGTATTACAGGCATGCGAATGCTGTAAATCTATGTAATGCACTCAACTCTTTTAACAAATTGAGTAGAGATGAATCTTTATCACTGAGAGAGTTCAGTAAACTCAAACTATGGGTGAAACTCCTTCAGAGAAATAGATGTAGGACTGCTGAGCTGCAGCTAACAATGATAATTAACTAACACAGGTAGTGACTGATAGATTCAAGGGAGCTTATGACAAAAAAATCGGTCCACAGCAGCAAACGTTACGAGAATAATTCGTAATAAGTGTTTATAGAAAAAGCAAACACCACATATCGGGGTAAAATGCTAACACCATCTAGCCCATTAGTTCCTTGCTTGCCTGCTCCGGCCAAATGCCACTGCTGTGGCAAGAGAAGTTTGAGTATGTGTGTAGCATGATTAGACGATGATTCTCTCAGAAAAAAAAACCCAAAAAACAAGAGATTTTGGAGGCATGCTTTGTGATAATGGCCAGAAGTGAAAGGTGGTTCCCAAGGGAAAATGGTCCCAGTGTTGTTGTGTTCATTGCCTCTTAACCACTAGAATTAAGAGGTTAGTGTTTCTTGAATCATGACTAATGCTCCTTCAAACCTATTTTTTGTTATACACTGCCTTTAGGCATTTAAGCACAGTCAGTTCTTTAACCCCTTAATGCAGAAAGGCTAATGACACACTAAGGCGTATTATTCAGTAACTACAGGGACTTCTGTAAAAACTGGTAGGGCTATTCTCTGGTAATAGAAGTTTGGGGAGGGGGGGCATAGGCTTTTAAGGGGTTAAGTTGAATAAAACGTCTTTAAGATTATAAAAACAAAGTAAATGTGTCTGATCATCCATAATTTACATATTTAAATTTTGCTCAGCCAATCAGATTTAGAAGTCTGTTTTTTTATCTTTTTAATAATTACTAGTTTACCCTGTTCTGCATGTGAAGGTGGGTGATGTGGGCAGGGAACAGACCAGTGGCACTCTACTCCTTTCTGCCAGTTCTCTCTCTTTCTCTCTTGCTCACTCCCCCTTTTCCAGGGCTACTTTATTAAAACTGCATGCACCGTCACTATCTGTGTTCCTTTGTCACAGAGAGATGAGCAGAAGCGTTTGTGGCACTACGTGACCTGTCACTGAGCTTTCTATAATGCTGTCGTGACCGTGAGTGTGAAGGTGGCTAGTCACTCACTCACACACACACACACACACACACACACACACACACACTGAGAGAAAGAGAGAGAGAGAGGAAATTCAGCGCTCTTTGTTGTGGTCTTTTCGCAGCATGGTAGTATCCTGGTTCTGATAGAGAATGGATCAGCGGAGCAGCTGCATATACTGTATATACTGCATAATGCAAAAACCCATTCAAGTGTTAAAAATAGTTGAACTCCCTTAGATGAATCTTAAATGTATTATCATTTATAATTTACTCATTTATAATAGTTTCAAACCATGCTGGTTAAACCCTGGTCCATATATGCAAGCTGGATATGGTAGCACACCACTTCTTCTTTCCTTATCCTGGGCTGATTCCCAGTCTGCACTCTTGTCTGTACTTGTGTTCCTGTGGACTTCACGTCATCAGTTACAGCCCAGTTACAGCCCAAGTACTGCTCCATTCAGAAGCTCACATCTAGCCAAGTACAGTCCCAATGCCTGGATGTGTTCTCATTGCTCCCATGTTATTGAGGACGCATCAGGACGTGACAGCCAAATCTATCAGAATGCATTACGCACTAAGCTGCTGTTCCAATTGCAAAATTACAGTACAGTGCCCTCCCCTTTCCAACTTGGTACTAACAAGCACACCAGTCTGCACTTGGAGTACTTTGTATTGAGCATCCCCTAGATCTTGAATATTGGTTGTCACCAACACTGATCCATTATCTATCCATCTTCTTATACACTTCTTCATGGTCAGGGTTACTGTGGATCCAGAGCCTACCCTGAATTACTGTGCGCAAGGCAGGAATACTCCCTGGATAAGGTGACAGTCTATCGCAGGGTACCACACATACGACACACTTACATCTGGGGCAATTTCATGACTTTGTTATCTTATCCTCTTCTTCCTGGTTAGGGTCGCAATGTATCTGGTCTATCTGTATCTGGAATCCTTGGGCGCAAGGCAGGAATACCGGCAAACCCAGTAAACTCCTTACAGATAGTGACCAAAGCGAGGATCAAACCCACAATACCAGATCCAGAATTTCCTCTACAAATTGCTAAGCTTTAAATGAGCTTTAAATTAGCTGTTTTTAATGAACATCTTCACTCAAGGTGAACATATAAAAGGAGGCCATGATGCTCAATTTATTTCCTTCTGATATCCCATCTGGCAATTTGTGCTGGTATCGGCCCCATACCCATTCCCATTGATATCAATGTGCCATCTCTAGTGGAAACTGAGCTGCACAATGGCCCCTTTTGAATTCATATGCATGCAACCACCCATTCAGCTTATGTCAGTTCATCAACTGATGGAAGTGTTGTTATTTGAGACAGTCTGTAGCAGAGTTATTGGAGTGGAAGATCTGAGGAATACAATTAAACGCTGTGCTGTTCCTGGATGTCGGGAAGAGAATTCTGGGATCTGAAAGAAGTGGCTGAAGTTTCTGACAGCCCTGAGAATTTCAGTCCAAACTTCAACAGCTTGTTGCACATTTCTGAACTGAGGTCACAATCATGAAAATCTTGGACAACTGAATTTTCCTTATTTAAAAATCTAAATAGAGCTTTTTTTTACATACATACAAATATTTACATATTTACATCAACAACTTAATAAAATGTATTGTTCTAAATTTGTTTCAAAATTGGATTGATTTATGTTTATTTATGTTCATTTTTGAAAACTATTTTTAATTCATGTTTTTTGTAATGCGACAAAAAACAGTTCATTTGCATACAGTTATTCAGCCTACAGTAGTTTAGCTCCACCCATTCATATTGACGTTTTAAGGAGTATTTCAGCCTGGTCTGCTCTCTGAATGAAGAACAGTGCTAGGCAGAACATTTGAACAGAGCTAATACTGTGTATGTATTAAATATCATATATCAAACATAAAGGCTAAACAGTGTTTAATCCTACAGCAGAAGAAGAGGTTAAAATGGTTGGATAAATAATAATTACATTTTTGGGGCATTAAAATCATACAAACTGAAAATACATGACTGTACAGGACAGAAATAAAATATGTACATTTTAATTACCATAATCATTCGAAAACTTCAAACACAGGATTGCTGATTATCTTGTCAATCATATTCTTCTGCCTGAAAAGCGTGTCGGCCCCATGCTGAAGCAGGAGTGTATGTGTGTGTGTGTGTGTGTGTGTGTGCTATCAGCGTGGGTCTGGAGCTTTCTGAGGCTCGGCACGTGTGGAAGCTGAGATGCTGTTTTTCAGTGGAACTGAATTTCACACAGCACCTTCACCACAGTCTCAAGGTCGCAGCAACGACAGGTTTGACAGGGGAGCAGAGGGGGTGTCTCTTGAGTGTGTGTATGTGTGCGCCTGTGTGCATGTACATATGTGTGTATGTGTGTGTGTGTGAGGGTGAAAGATGATAAATGTGTTGCAGGAAAAGAAGAAAACGGAGTGCTGGTGCAATAAGTCATTCAGTCTCAGGCCTGGAATGCACCTCTTTATAGACGGACAATGCATTTTGGGTCATTTTCTGACAAAATATATGAATGCAATAAGTAAATAAAACAAATTAAATGAATTGTCATAATTTACATCAGTTTCATAGGCCCTAAAATAGAACCCTGTGGGTCACAAAAATGGCTGGTTAGCTGGTTAGCTAAATGGCTATACCAGTGTTTTACTTTAGGATTATTAATAACTGAATAATTAACCCAGGGTTTAAGTGGTATTTGTATCATGTCTGTTTTTGGGATTTTTTTGGATTCAAAGTTTTCGCTAGAATGACACATTATTCTAAAAATACTCAAACCACCACTTCTCACACTATCATGTTACACTCAAAATCACTAAATCACATTTTTCTCGATTCTGATAGTTGATGTGAACATCACTGTGTCTGCATGACTTTGTGAATTGCACTACTGTCACACAGTAATTCAGTAATTGCATGAATGAATAGGTATACATGTCTGTGCACATGCATGCCATGCTGGTCAATATGTGTATTCCTCTGCCCTCCATTGCTAAAACTTGGACAGAGAAGAAGTGAGGGATAAGCGAGTAATAGCTCCTTGGCGTATGTTTGGGTGAGTTTCTCCTATCTGTGTGTTCTGAAAAGCCAGGCTGTAAACGGAGAATGATTCCACAGCATTGCTGACTTAGCTGCTTAAAGCTCACCCTGCTGACACACACCGGCTTAAACAGGGCCCCGGCCGCTGGGAGTTTGTGTCTGACATCACGACTTTATGATTTCAACAAACTTTCTGATCTCCAGCTCAGCTGCTTAAACCTGCAGGCGCCTGTTTCACGTCTGCATTTAGAGCAGTACGTCTGCAGCATGATTAAAGCGATAGTTCACCAACTAGATAGTTGGAAGCTCGACGCTAATGTGAAAAGTGACAGAAGCTTCTAGCCGACAGTTAGCGTAGGGCTAAATGTTTGTTACATCGTACACATTTGATCCTGTTATGGGTTCACATTGCAATTTAGCGAGTGCACTAAAGAATTGTCCTGTCAAATTGTCATTACCTACGAAGGCTGCATGTCACTATACTTTTTGTCACTGACTGGTATGTAGAGTCAGTCAGAACCAGCCAAAAAAGTGGTTTCACACTGCAAATGAACTGAGCCGAGTTTTTTCTTTTCTAGAGTAGAACTTTAGTGGTAGATGAAAACTTTTTTATCTTGGTGGCACAATGGCTTGCCATGGTCATGGCTGATTTGTATTTGTTAGCTACAAAGTGAGGTTCTAAAAGGTTCTTAAAGGGGTTTTAGTTCTATATAGGACCATGACAACTCAGAGAACCGTGTAGATGCTGAAACAGTTAAAGCTCTTTCAATTTATGGAAAACTTTTATAGAAAGGTTCACTGTTAAAAGGATTAAAGGCTACTTCTAGGAACTTCTAGAGGTTCTTCATTCTTAATGGTACCCATTCATAATGACGGAAGCCTTTCCAAAGAACTAACAGTACTATATAGAGCATGTAAATTAGTCTCAGATTCAGTGCCAAATAAACAAAGTTTAAACCCCAACTATGTCTGACCAATTATCTGACCAATGCCATTTGAGGTAATACAAAAATCGCACAAATCAGATTTTTGCCTGAACTAAAAGTCTGCCTACAGCTGATTACGAACAAAGCCACAGCCCTGCCTCTGTTTTAGTACATCATCCAGCGGCTTTTACTGCCTCACTGACAGCCCAAATGCCTCTGATCCTGTCGATGTCCTTTTGATAGTGTGTTTGGCCTCAGTGCAAGCAGTACATGCACAAACACACACACACACACACACACACACACACGGTCTCTGTACTGCAGGCAGAAATAGAGAGAGTTGTCACTCCATGTTGCAGTCAGCAGGAGACTGTCTGGAGAGAAAGAGGCAGAGCCTTTGAGGGGTAAAGGCCTGTT
The DNA here is from genome assembly GCF_030463535.1 of Salminus brasiliensis. NCBI lineage: Eukaryota > Metazoa > Chordata > Actinopteri > Characiformes > Bryconidae > Salminus > Salminus brasiliensis. The sequence continues at coordinate 27,242,433 of NC_132890.1, read as the reverse complement.
CCTCTGCCATCTGATATTTTCTGTGTGTGTGGGTACACTGTCCAATCTGCCCAACTTCTGCCCAACTACGAGTAACTTTGCGTAGTTTAAAGTTCTCCTAACTTCTCCTTACATCTGAATCTCAGTTTCTACAACAACACAAATCGGTTTGAGCTTCAAAAACATCAGTAAATGAGCTGCAGCTAAAAATGATTAGTCTGTGTTCCTCCTCCACCTCAATTTGTTTACTGTTTCTATTTCTATACTGTTACTAATCCTATCTGCACATCAGAACTTCTCTGGTAGATGGCCTTTCAAGTCTCAGATTCCAGACCATGATGTTCTGGGGTGTTCACAGGATTCAAACATATGATATCCTGTTTCTTGACAAGCAGGCAGTTAGACACTTGTGTCACTCTAAAGCTGTGAAGCCGTGTACATATCTGTATTCAATAAAATGGAAAGGTACATTTACTGTGTGAGTAAACTGTGTTTTATTATGTAGTGTATTTTCACAGCTCTACAGTGGCCCTACAGTCTAACTGCACTTATCCCAGGAAATATATATACACTGTGTAGGGCTTGACCAGGAGTTTGTGTGTGTGTGTGTGTGTGTGTGTGTGTGCGTGCGTGCGTATGTGTGTGTGTGTGGGGTTCAAAGTAGAGACTGTATAAGCTTTTGACTGATACACTGTGCAGATGCTCATAATGATTATATAATGGCCTCATAATGGTGCTCTGCTTCTGCTCTTCAGATGAACATGTCAGAGCAGTGTATGTCTGCACCACTTCACATTGTACTCTTTCCCCCAACAACACACTTACACACACTTTTAATGATGGAGACGCCACTCAGCAGACTCGCAGATAGCACCGACAGAGACAAGCCTATCTGCAGCAGTGTCCTTAACATGATAGAATAACCATCAAACCACTTCTGACTGCAAGCACAACATCAACAGCAGAGAGAGAGAGAGAGAGAGAGAGAGAGAGAGAAAGAGAGAGAGAGAGAAGAAGAAGAAGAAGAGAGAGAGAGAGAGAGAGAGGGTTTTTTTGTGGATTGTAGTAGTATTTAATAGTATCTACACAAATCTGTCACTTTGGTGGGTAACACTCTATTTGGAGTGATCTTTTAAAGATGATTATTTCACAGAATGTCAGTAACACATCAACAACACATCATCCTAATGATGTTCTGTTAATGCATTAATAACATTAAGTAGATTTACTGTTGATCTGTTGCATAAAGTAGACTTAATATGTTACCTCCATTAATCAAAACCTAACCCAACCTTACCCAATATCTTACCGTTACCTTGGTCCTAAACCTAAATATAACCTTAACCCCAAACCTTATCCTAACCCTTATCCTGACCCTAGTCTTAACCTTAACCTCAACCCAAAACCTAATCTTAACCTTAACCCAACACACAACCTAGTCCTCATCCTGACTCTAGTTTTTACCTTAACCTAAACCCAAAACCTAATCCTAACCCTCATCTTGGCCCCAGTCTTAACCTTAACCTCAAGACAGAACCATATCCTCACCCTGACCCTAGTTCTTACCTTAACTTCAGTTCAAAAGCTAATCCTAACCCTCATCCTGGCCCTAATTCAAACATTAACATTAACCCAAAACCTTAAACCTGACCATCATGCTGGTCCTAATCCTTAACCTTCACTTCAACCCAAAACCTAACCCTAACTATCATCCTGATCTGATCATCTCAGCCTGTCTGATCAGTGTTTATTTAATCCTCTCCAAATTAAAGTTTCAGCAAAGACAAAAAAAAAGCACATTCACCATTTCTGTTGTACAAATCTGGCCTCTGTCTTTAACCCATCCATGCAGTGAACATATGCCCAGATCGGTGGGCAGCCATCACTACAGCAACCAAGGGGCAAAGAGGGGCAAGGGCCTTGCTTGTATCAAACCCATAGCCCTGTCATCAATAGCCCGGTACTTTAACCACTGAGCCACCACTGCCTCCAAACATTTCATTCCAAGTCCTTTAGAAGCATTTCTATTAGTCTGTTCATCAGACATTTTCTACACATTGGAAAGAACAATTTTTTACATTATGTCAAAGAGTGAGGAAGTTTAAATGTGTATTCCATGTGAAAAGCTAATTAGGATCAATGGTCAGTAACTAACTATTAATGCTTCGCTTAATAACAGGCCTTGATTTGTAAAGAACAGCTAGAACAAATGGTTCAGGACCAGGATGGCTGGAGAGCATTTGTTGGCGACCTACTGTATGTCCCAGGCAGAGCTACAGGTGTTAAATGATTTCTCTACACCTAACAAAGGGTCACATCACTGGCAGCAATGGCTGGCAAACAAGAAAAAGGCAAAAATAATGTTTCTGGCTAATTTAAATTCAGCCAAACAAACAATATTTATGGAATTAAAGTCATTGTTTTACAAAATGTCCCTCAGTTATTATGATCAAACACCTTCAATAAAGTAACATCAGCAAATGTACCACCTTTTTCAAATATTCTGTAGAAGCATGGGAGTGTAATGTATGTAATGGTTAATTCTTAAGCACATCAAGAAACACGACTAAACGTAGCAACTTGCTCTTAAAGTCTACAATACTAAGACCAGGCAGTCAACCATTGCATAAGCTATAAACGTGTAGTTAAGAGAAGGTAGCCCATGGGAAATGACTACATATGAGTGTCAGTGACTGTAGGTCACGCCAGTATGCAAATAGATGGTACCTTGTGCCAGGAGCCAATGAGAGAGATGTATTGCACTAATAAATCCTACAGGTCAGTGTATATTATTAAACCCACACAGCTGACTGTTCAGAAAAGACTAAATCCAACATCAGTGCAGTTTTCCATTGGCTCCTGGCACCAACTATTTGGATATTGACTGTGTCCTCCCAATCACTCCCACACCATCCGTGTGTTGTCATTTCCACCAGTCTACCTTCTATTGGGTATATTCTTATATTTTAATAAATAAATGAGTGCCTGATGTCCATGTTGTAGGATGTGGAAGCGAGTTGCAGATTTTTGTATTGTTGAGTGTGCTTTGTTTTTATTATGTATTTTATTAAAGATGTTTATAATAACTGAGAAAGAAATATGTAAATGGATGGTAATAGTCTTTCTGTAGAATAAAAGATTTCTGTAAATATATAGTTTTTTCATTGATTTTGATCATTAGGATATTTGTCTTTTTGGGATTTTGTTTGTCATTTGAATTTTTATTACATTTGTACAGTACAATTACAAAAAGATTTTAAGTATTAGTTTGGACATAAACCTTTAAATAATTAGCCACATATTTAATTACATGTCATTATTGTCATTTTACATAAACTTGAATATAATTTAAGAAAGCAGAAACATACTGTATAAATGATGTAGTATTTGTATAAAATAATAAATAAATGTAATAAGTAATTATTGACTTATTTTAAAATATAAATTGATTTAATTTGTAGATATTCACAGAGTATTGTATATAATAAAAAATCTCTATATTTTTAAGTCTATATAATTAAATGTAATGTCCTAAGTGAAAATAACCATGCTTAAGTAATAAAAGTATAGTGAGAGTTATGTAAAGACTGTAAATATAACACTGTCTCTAGGATCTAACTGATATGTGGTGAAACATAGTAGAGTATCTCTTCTAACACTAGCAGAGTAACCTGATCGGCACTAACACAGAGTTATCACTCTAAAACTGACCACAGTGTTACATTAACTCAGTCAGCCAGTCAGAATTACAGAAACCTTTTAAAATGAACACTGATTTAACACTGGCGATTTTACTGTGCACATGCGTCTGAAATGTGTGTGAAATCTTGTGAGTGGACTTTCTCTCTGTCTGTCTGTGAGTGTGGGGTGTGTGGGTGTGTTCCCCCGCTTAATACAGCATCACAGTGTCTATGATTTTAGTGAAGGGTGAGATATAAATATTTCAGACTTGAGTGAATCTCTCTTTCTGTCTGTATTTGTGTGCTTTTCACACCCAGTGTGAGACAATGTTTACAGCAGTTCATTCACTTCAAAGCAGAAACGCTCAGTTTAACACATCTCTGAATATGTAAACGAAGCACATCAGCTCTGCTACAGAGAAAGAGAGAGGGAGAGAGAGGGAAAGAGGGGGAGAGAGGGAGAGGGGGAGGAGGATGGAAGAAAAATAAGAAAAGTAAAAAAGGAAGGAAACGGAGGTGATCAAAAGGAAATCAGAGGTTAAAAGACAGAGAAGAGATAGAAATATAGATAGAAAGGGAAGGAGAAGAAGAAGACGAGGGAGAGAGAGAGGGGGAGAGAGAGAGAGAGAGAATATAGAGATAGGAAAGGAAAGAAAAGAAGAGAAGAGAGAGTGAGAAAGAGAAAGTAAGACAAATTGAAAGACAGAGATAGGAAGGGAAGGGTGAGAGAGGAAGACAGAGAAAGAAAAGAGAGAGGGAGAAAGGATGGAAAGCGAGAGAGAGAGAGAGAGAGAGAGAGAGAGAGAGAGAGAGAGAGAGAGAAATGAGAAAAAAGGAAGGGAGGAGGAAAAAGAAAGAAGACAGGTTGAGGACAAAGAAGGGAAGAGAAAATCTGAGAAAGTGAGGGAGAGAGAAAAACAGATGGAGGGAAAGAAAGAGGACAAAATGGGAATAACAAGAAAGAGGATGATAGAGAGAGGAAGAGAGAATAGAACAGGAGCAAGAGAGAGAGAGAGAGAGAGAGAGAGAGAGAGAGAGAGAGTGAGGAGGATAGAGAACAGCAGGAAGAGATAAAAAAGAGAGAGAGGGATTGATAGACACAGGTACAATGCTCAACACACTGATATCATTTAGAAAATCAAACTGAATTTTGAGAGTAGAATTCACTCAGTTTCAAGCGAACAATGTGAGTTACCGAACCTCTGTGTTCTTGATTCATAACAATCATAAAATATTCAGAATTTTAACTGTCTGTGTATAATCCCAAATGATTAGGCCAAGATTAGAAAAAGCAGAACACACACACACACACACACACACACACACACACACACACACACACACACAGAACACTCCCTCTCTCTCCTCTCTACCTCGCCCTCTGTGTGATACATTATGTATTACTAAACAAACACACACTCTTCTCCGACACTTAAGGCTAGAACATCAAAGGCTCTTGTACTAGTGGAAAGCTTCTTCCCCCGGTTAAATAAAGAGAGAAAATGCAGGTCCTGTTCAGGAAGATCCCAGAGCAGCTGTGGGCCGTGCTGATAGCTGTGAGTGGCTTAAGCTTTTTACTGTAATGGTAACACTCCAGGATGGATAAATGAATAAAATAAAAGAACACAAAGATGGCGGTAGTGTAAAAGCCCACCGGGAAGACAACTAAATAAGTGTCTGAGATTGTTTTTGCCTTGTTTTTTGAAGTAGTAACAAGTGTAAATGTATAACCCCTATTACAAGGAGAACCAGACCAGTAGAAAAAAGTTATTTTGGGCTATTTTGCTTAGTCATACCAGTTGTATAAGGTTGAAGTAGCTTTCAAATGCTGTTGTTGTGAGGGCTCACCTTAGACTGGGCAGCTCACAAGTTAGAAGCAAGTTCTGGGGCCTTTCTGCTTTTGACCATCTGCTAAATAAGGAGAAAGAACCTTCAAGCCAGTTGTGGGTACCATGTTGCTCAAGACTGTCATCACTGTTCCACCAGAAGCTCCAGCCTCCATTCTCTAATCCTGCCCATGGAGGCCGAGTCTCCTGCACTCCTTCAGGTCCACTTACCTCTGTAGACATAGCAGGTCCACCTAGCTCCATGAACGTTGAAGTTCTACAGCTGTGTGTACCAGTTGTGTTATTATTGTTAGGCTTAGGTATGCTACATTTGTGAGCTCCAGTTAGGCCCCAGTTATGGGCCCCAGATAGGCTTCAAATGTTGGCCCCAGTTGAGTTGCCTTTGTGGGGCCCAGCTGGTTTATCATTGTGGGACCCATTTAGGCTACAGTTGAGGGATCCAGTTAGACTATCCTTGTACCACTGCAGGCACAGCAGAGCTACAGTTGCAGGCCCCATTTGGGTTACCATTGTGGACCTTGTTGGGTTATTATTGTGGGGCCCATTTCGGCTAAAGTTATAGGTCTGAATTGGGTTATCATTGGCCCCAGTTAGGCAACTATTTTTGGGTTATCCTTGTGGTACCCAACACAGTAGCAGTGTGGGGCCTGGTTAGACTACTGTTGTGGCCCCAGTTAGGCTGCAGATACGGGTCCCTCTTTGATATATATATATATTATCTTTAAATATCTATAAATAATATATATAATGCTTTAAATCTCCCAACCCTCTCTAGTTCCTGTGGCATCTGCTCTCCTCTCAAGTCCTCCTCTGGAGCTGGTTCAATAGTTGAAGCTCTTTTGTTTCCATGTGTTCTCTCTGCAGTTCTGCAGCTATTTTAGACTCCCAAGTATCGGCAGACACCGAGGAAGATCCAAATAAAGAGATCTCACACACAGTGTCACACACATCTGTCACTCACACACATACTTTCTCTCTTTCTCTCTTTCTCTCTCTCTCTCTCTCTCTCTCTCTCTCTCTCTCTCTCTCTCTCTCGCGCTCCCACAGTCTTTGCTCTCTGTCTTTTCTTGCCACTCTGAAATTATATGTCAACACAATCCAGCTTAAATCTCCAGTTTACTCACATTTTATCTGCGTCTCGTCTCTGATATGAGTTCAGAGAGTTCTTCGGGCCTGTCAGTGGCTTCAGCGCTGAAGTTTAATTACAGTAGATTACTGCTGTGCTTCCTTTCCATACCCAACACTCAGGGAGTGGGTCTGTATATAGACCAAGAGGTTCCGAATAAATTGGATGAGCTTGACCCGGGAGGATTAGAGTAATGAGTGTCTGAAATTCACAAGATGGGCTTTTTTTAAATGCAACTACACCATTTCTGACAGCTACACAATTTCTGCGTGTTTCCTAGCATGGTAGCTTGTTTATTGTGTTTATAGCTATAAGTATTTGTGTTATTCACTTGAGGGTACATGTGAGCACAAGTTTGAGTCCTTAAACACATATCAGAATCACATAAACACATGAAGTATATCCTTAAATGCGTTAAATGAATTTGTCAGAAGTCCCTAAATATAAAATCTCAAATTTCTCAAAGCTCATGCACATCCAACGAGACCACGTTCCACCCAGGATTGGCAGGGGTGGGGGTTTCTTCAGAAGTTCACAGTTTTTGTATATGCTGGTTAAGATCTGGTTAACTAGCTAGCTTGCCTGCAATGGGTTTTCGCTTTTCAACCACCTTGATCAGCTACTAGCAAAAGCTTGTTTTTTTCAGCACAGTAAGCACATGCCTGGTTTCTTTTTTTCTATTGTTGAGATGTTGAGACTCTTTTGGCGCAAAGAAAGTTTAAAGCCCTGAAAGGTTTGAGTGCTCAAAACAAGGGCGTCCCACAAATGTATACTCGGCTGTGGATTGCACATAGACTTTTAAGAGGCCGTCTGAGGGAAGGAAAGGTTTAGCCAGGGCCGGTGCCCTGTAAGCTTTTAGGACGTCATGTATTTCAAAAAGTGCCCAGCATGTAATTTGGAGTAGTAGCAGAAATCCCTTTGTCCTCATCTTCACTCAGGCCTTTTATAATCCACAGAAATAGGGTAGCAGGCCTTCAACCTGCATTTAACCAATATCATCGACCCATATGCCAGCAGCGTCCCAGGAGCTCTAACAATGATGAGAATAATAATGCAGCCCAAACGTGCGTTAGCAAAAAAGCCAACCGCTGGCACGCACACGGCATTTGCGAGTGGCAGATGTCAGAAGGCTTTGGTGGCAGGATTTCATGGCGAGCTGAAAGCTCTAATACGGATGTGGTAGTTACTGAATGTCAGAGTGCACTGCGGCAGGGCCTGCCAAAAAAAAAAAAAGAAAAAAGAAAAGCACATCAGCACAGCACTGACCACAGCATACCACAAAGTTCTCAGATGATTTCATCATATTTAGTGATTTCTCTTATTCCTAAATTCAGATTGTTAAGAAATTACACAAATCTGCTGAAATACACATCAATTCCCAATTTAAAAGGCTTAGCTCATGAAGATTGGCATGTACACGTTCTGTTCCTCTTCGGTTTTGCCACCATATTGTCGTCGCTTTGCTTTCTGACTTGCTTTAGCATACTTAGCATAAGTTTCATCCCTCTACATGGCCAAAATCCATCCTAATCCCATGTACCCTGAAACACCACTATGAAAACATTTTAATTTGTTTTTTTTTTTAGATCTCTCTCCTCTTCGTTACCAGACCTCTCTCTCTCTGATGGAAAGCAATGAGTCTGGATAAAAAGGAGAGAAAAAGAGCAGGAAAAAGGAAAGATGAACTCAAGGCTGTGACCTCAGGTTCACATGGCTGTGAAGGGAGATTCATTTCTGTATCATTTGTCGTTTGACCCAGAGCAGATTATCCCTGGAGCTCTCGAAAAGACAGCTGCACCAGGCCATTCTAACACAGACCAGAGACAGGCCAGAGCCATACAGTTGCAGCCAAAAGCAGAGCCACAGTAGTGTGCCATACCTGTATGTGATAGGTGGATCTAGAACATTCACAACAAGAGTTTAGGATTGGTTGAGCGTTCCCTCTTATTGACCAGACAGATCAAGTCCTATTGAGAACGAATGGAGAATGCTGGTACTGGTGTTAATGCTGGTGCTTTTGGCAGGTTCAAAGCACATTGTTGCCTTAAATAAATCAAGATTATTAAGGCCAACTTAGGTTTACACTGTAGTAGTAGTAGTGGTAGGAGTAGCAGTAGTAGTAGTAGAGGTTGCAGTGGTAGGGATCGTTGTAGTAGTAGCACAATACTAGTAGTAGTCATAGGTAGTCATAGTCACAGTAGTAGTCACAGTACTAATAGTATAATACAGGGTGGGCAATTCATATGGATACACCTGAATAAAATGGGAATGGTTGGTGATATTAACTTCCTGTTTGTAGCACATTAGTATATAGGAGGGAGGAAACTTTTCAAGATGGGTGGTGACCATGGCAGCCATTTTGAAGTCGGCCATTTTGGATCCAACTTTAGTTTTTTCAATGGGAAGAGGGTCATGTGACACATCAAACTTATTGAGAATTTCACAAGAAAAACAATGGTGTGCTTGGTTAACTTGGCATAACTTTATTCTAGTGTCACATTCAGTTATTTACAAGCTTCTGACCACTTATAAAATGTGTTCAAAGTGCTGCCCATTGTGTTGGATTGTCAATGCATCCCTCTTCTCCCACTCCCACTCACACACTGATAGCAACACCGCAGAAGAAATGCTAGCACAGGCTTCCAGTATCCGTAGTTTCAGGTGCTGCACATTTTGTATCTTCACAGCATAGACATTTGCCTTCAGATGACCCCAAAGATAAAAGTCTAAGGGGGTCAGATCGGGAGACCTTGAGGGCCATTCAACTGGCCCACGATGACCAATCCACTTTCCAGGAAATCTAGGAATGCTCGGACCTGACACCCATAATGTGGTGGTGCACCATCTTGCTGGAAAAACTCAGGGAACGTGCCAGCTTCAGTGCATAAAGAGGGAAACACATCATCATGTAGCAATTTCAAATATCCAGTGGCCTTGAGGTTTCCATTGATGAAGAATGGCCCCACTATCTTTGTTCCCCATATACCACACCATTCCATCAATTTTTGTGTTCCAACACTCTTGGTTGGATCTATCCAATGTGGGTTAGTGTCAGACCAATAGCGGTGGTTTTGTTTGTTAACTTCACCATTCACATAAAAGTTTGCCTCATCAGTGAACAAAATGTTCTGTGTAAACTGAGGGTCCTGTTCCAATTTTTGTTTTGCCCATTCTGCAAATTCTAGGTCATCTAGGTCATCCTCGTTGAGATGCTGCAGCAGCTGGAGTTTGTAAGGGTGCCATTTGTGAGTAGCTAATATCTGCCGAAGGGATGTTCGACTGATGCCACTCTCCAGTGACATGCGGCGAGTGCTATGCTGTGGGCTCTTGCTGAATGAAGCTAGGACAGCCACTGATGTTTCTTCATTAGTGACAGTTTTCATGCGTCCACATTTTGGCAAATCCAACACTGAACCAGTTTCACGAAACTTGGCAAGCAGTTTGCTAACTGTAGCATGGGAGATGGGTGGTCTTGCATTGAAATCTGCTGCAATGACCCGGGTACTGCGTATAGACATCAACATAATTTCTATCCGCTCCTCACGTGTTAACCTCTGCGACATGTCAATGGCTGTAAACAAAGAGAAGCTTGTAAATAACTCATGAAGGAATAAAGTTATGTTAAAACCATTGTTTTTCTTGTGAAATTCTCAATAAGCTTGATGTGTCACATGACCCTCTTCCCATTGAAAAAACTAAAGTTGGATCCAAAATGGCCAACTTCAAAATGGCCACCATGGTCACCACCCATCTTGAAAAGTTTTCCCCCTCCCATATACTAGTGTGCCACAAACAGGAAGTTAATATCACCACCCATTCCCATTTTATTCAGGTGTATCCATATAAATGGCCCACCATGTAGTACTTGTATTACACATTGTAGTAGTATTAGTACAGTAGTAGTAATAGTAGTAGTAATTATTTAGAAGTAGTAGTAATGGAAGAAATTATAACATTATCGAAATGGTATTTTTAGAATCATGATTTTTTAATTCCATAAAGTTGATGCTTTAATGATGTGTGTTTTATTGAAAGTTATAAAGTAAAATAAGACAAAACAAAGACAGTCTATATGCAGGTATGAAAATGTATGATATATTTTGATATATATTTTTTTCTCTGCAATCACTTGGCCAAAAGAGGGAGGGCAGTCTATCTATCAGGCATGCCCCCAATCATTCAAGTTTACTGAACCTATTTTTGACTCAGATCTGGAGGCCTGTGACTGTTTGGATATTTGACCTTGTTATAGGAGTGTGGTACATTGTTAAGGCTGCCTGTGGGATATGCACACACACACACACACAGTCACAAACACACAGTCACACACACACGCCCATAGAGTAGTTGGAGTGCACAGAGAAGTCAGGAATCCAGCCTGTGTTTCTCTAAAGGTATTCTTCAAATGTATAGAAAAAGTAAATGGTCTGATTGAATAAACACATTGAAAAGCACACTAAGTAAAAATCAACAATGTAGGCTAGAAACAGTAAGTGAACCTCTCATCTTAATTAAAGACATAAGGGTAGAAATGTGGGTTTCATAGAAGCGTTGCTTATTAAATAAAGGCACATAAAGACGTGTCACAGCCTGGAAAAATCAGTTCTTCCAATTTCACGATGCAAGCATCGACCTGAGGATAAGTGTTGTAGAGATACCTAATACTAGAAAAGACTACGCAAGCATAAAGACCAGGGTTTACATCAATCCAAGGTTAGTCAAACTATTTACAAAATTTAGGACTGATACTACATTCACTAGGAGGGGGGCATCCTGTTAAAATCACTCACAAGAGAACAACAGGCTATCCTGAAATAGGTGAGACAGAATCCAAAGCTTTGATACCTCAGGTTCTGGACACCTTGCAATTATTAAGGAAACATTTAATTCAAAGGTGTATCAGAACATTTTACAGGAGACTGTAAAGGCAGCAGTCCATGACCTCAAGCTGAAGAACGTTGGGTAATGCAACAAGACAATGATCCAAAGCACAAAGGTAAATCAAGGTAAATCAAAGATAAATCAAATAGAATGTTTTTGGAATGACCAAGTCAGTATCCAGACTTTAAACCTATCGGGATGCTGTGGGATAACCTGTAGAGGTTACCCCCCCCCCCCCCCCCACACACACACACACACACACACTCACACACATACAGTGCTGTGCAGAGATTGTTGATTTCTGTTGCTCCATTTATCATGAAATTGTGATGCAATGTAAAGAATTATGTCAAAAAGTAGAAAAACAGTAAAAATAAATATCAGGAATGAACGAAGTAATATTTTGGGGGTTGACCCGATGAACCACTTTTAATGTGTGTGTTTATATATATATTATTACATGTTTTGTGCTCTTTCATTTCATAAAGAATGACAATTTAGGTGGGCCCGTAGGTCAGCCTGTTTTTCTCTACGATGTACACACACACACACACACACACACAGACACACACACACACACACACACACACACACACACTCACACACACACACTCACCTCCTTCAAACTAGCACATTGTCACCTGAAGAGAATCCTCAGTAATTATAATAGACAATCTAAAACAATGGCTTCTCAGTTTGAATGAGTTGGTGTGGCAGTAAAGGAAGGTTAGCTGAAGGGGGAATTCTAATCAGGCAGATGGTGGAGTGCTCTCGGGGGCAGAGTTAGACACTTCCACTTCCACTGCCTGCCAGTGCCATACCTAAACAGCGGAATCTCATGTGTCTCCTTACAATCACTAAAGGAAGCGTGTGTATGTGTGGAGGGCAGGTAAGGAGTGCAGACTGGCCGTAGCTGAGAGAGAAAGAAAGATGGAGAGAAAAAAAGGGGGCACAGGGAACAGTGTTTGCATTACAATGAGAGCAAACTGAATACGGGAGGGTGTGTTACCATGGCATCTACATCAGTTAGTAGTGGGCCTTATAGCATCTATACCTGTTTCATGAAACAGTGGTGTTCCTGTTATTAAGCAGCACATTTATGTTTGTTTTGTTTTATTTTGTGCTTTTACTTTTGATTTGCTGGACCTAACACTTAACTAACAACCAAATAGTACATTTCGGTAAATCTTATATTTGTCTGGATAACCTTTACAGATCCATTTAGTGATTAGCAGCACTCAGGAAACACCATATAAATATAAATATTTTTGTGATAGGGTCACTTGTAATATTTTTGCTGTGGAATAACAACTGCCAAATATCACCAAAAACTGCAAAAATGGATGGAATAGCAATTTTGTTGGGCTTCTGTTGGGGCGCATGTTTTCTCGTGACTCTTCCATGAAGATGATGTTCATGCAAGCAATGTTGGACCTCCCACTTGACTCAGTTGTGCAGGGTCTTGACAGTCATATGGGGGTTTTGATTTGTCTGTATTACCAGCAAACCAGCAGTTCTCTTTGAGTTATCTTGTTGTTACAGGTCACCTTCACCTTGATCTTTTCTCTGAATCGTCACTTCTGCCCTGTAGAATCTTCTTTTGTGGGCATCAATTACGTTTGTCTTTGTATCTTTAGACAGTTGCAGAGGCCTTTTTGGATATGTGTTAGTGCAAGGTTTGAAGAGTCAGACAATTTATTAAGCTTGGAAGCTTAATGTAGCTGACAGTTCTTTGTATCCAATTGTATGTGAAGGCTGGAGCACTGAGGAGAAATCTGGAATCCAACCTATGTTCTTCTAACTAGCTCACTGCATATCAAATGCTTTTTTAAAAACAAGAAATTAAGTTTTTTACTGGTATAAACACACATAGTGCTGAGATCCATGATTTTTAAGAGTGTTTTTAGATGTCAAAGACTTTTGCACACAGTACTGTATATTCAGTACAATTGAAACACCAGTAATAACTGCCAAGCAATGAGTGGATTTGCATATTTCTAACTCACACAACAATCAGATTTCAGTCTGATTAACCAGAGACGCATCTGACTACCAAGTGTAAATGCATGTGCCTAAAATCTCTAGAATTGCAGTTTTTTAAGGCCTATGGCCTTAGGCCATGTTATTACAAACTTCTATTAGCAAAGAATAGCCCCACCGGTTGCTCCAGAAGTCCCTTGGTATGTAATAAGCATTGGAGTGTAAAGGGGTTAATAGCCGGCACATAAATAAAACAGAACACACAAATAGAATAATTATGTTTTATTTGATACCTTTTAATAATATCCAGTCTGTGTGCTTATCATCACTTCTTTCTGTAAAGGCCTCCATCAACAAAGCCAGCCACAGAAAGCAGTGCAGCTACGCAGTGGAGGTGTGTGGACGGTCCCCAAAAACATCTGTACTTCAACTCAACACACCTGTATATCAGACTTATTGCTATTTCCCAGGGTTTTCAGTGGAAAGAAGAACATAATAGATTGATCTACTATAGCTGATCATCAGAAATAGTCTGTTTGCTGTTGTTTTCTACCTTTTTTGTGGGTTGTGTGTGCAGGAATGGCAGCAATGCGACTTAGTCACTGTCGTTTAAGAAGAAAAAAGAAAACAAACGCAGCATGAATAACTGCTAGATATTCCCTCATGTAAGAAGATTACACAATGCTAACAATATGCTCATAAGAAATAACCATTAAAGATATATACTCTGAACACTGAAACAAACGGTGTCATGAAACACCACTATGAAAACAAATCATGTAAAATGAATGCAGAAAAATAAATAAGTTCTATTGAAATATATATATATATGTATATATTGTATACAAATCTGTTTACATAAATACACATCGACAGTTGACATTATATTTGTATGATTTGTATGATTACATTTGAAAAATGTTTGCAGAGGAAAAGCAGTGTGTGAGCCCTCATTTACCCCCTCTCCAAAAAAAAACCCCAACCAAACAACAAAAAAAAACAACAACCCAGAGGCCAGGAAGATTCCGGGGAGTCGCTGTGAATTCACACTCTTTTCTCGGGATTATTCCTGATACTGACACACACCAGCACCCTTTCAGCCAGCCTATAAATGGATCATAGCCAAAACAACTTAATCTTTTAATCTGTAAGTCTAGCAGTAGGCCTACACAGTCAAATTGCCAGTGTTGAATCAGAGTTATCTAATCTTACAGAGGTAAATGGAATCCAATCCCACCCTGTGGGGCTACGTTTAGCTCTGTAGGAGCTGATTATTTGAAGGTAGTGAGTTTAGTGTGTGGAGTCTTGCCAAGACATGACATTCCTCCCAGCGCCTGGGAAATGCTACCTGTAGAGTCACATGGGTCAAGTTAGCACAGCACCAAAATAACACTCAGTGACCTCTTGCTACTACTTTGTACTGTGATAAAGAACACTGTAATTAAACACCTGACTTAGCTTGATTAGATTGGACTGTTTTGTTCTGTTCTAATCCTAAGAGCCCAGCCCATATGTGGTCCCACACTTTCCTTAAAAACTACGTTGCTACTCAGTTTACGCAGTTCATGATAGTTCATTGTACTTCTTGAATAGGAATAACCTTCACAATAGCCTACTATGTACTGTTCGCATACTGTCTGTAACCGAAAGTAATAAGTAGTGTGTGACCAGTATGCCAAAGCAGAACCACTGGTAGCAGATATTTGTGATTTTAAGGTAACAGGCTAACCTGCTTAGCATTGGCGCACACCGAGCACACACTTGAACTCAACAGCAAAAAGAAAATGTATATATGATATGAAAAATACTATTAGTAGCGTACTAAATTGAGCTTTTTCATGAAGTAAAGTTTCCAGATCTTCAATAATTTACTACTGTTCACAGCAACTGATCTAGGTTTATATGCTTGTTAGGGCACTATTAGAGAGACAGTAAGTTTTGCCAATAAATGTTGCCAAACATCACAGAAATTAAAACTATTGGTTTGTAGCCATATGTTGTAAGCTCGTACTGGGCACAATCGACTGAAAGGTCTTAATATCTTGCTCAGCTAGGCAATCTGTGTCATTTAAATGACTGCAGTTTGAAGAGTTGGCTACGTTGCACAACAAAGTAGGAGGAGCATAGCCTCGTCATGCCCCCCGCGGTTCCCAGCCTGCAGCAAAGATACCTGCACTGCATCCAAATATTTCAATATGCAGTAAAAAGATATCTGTATGGTATACTGTCTCACATCAGGAGGATGTAACCAAGGACACAACTGTCTGGTGGTCATGTGACCCTGTATTATGGATGTGGGTATATGACGGTTATTGTCATGTACTGGATGCTACATTGTGTACTGCTATAAGGTGTAATGTGCAGTGTACGGTACACGGTTAACGTATCTAGGTGCCCTATTTCAGCAGTGTAAATCCTGATTCTGACAGTTTCGCATCATTGCCTGTAATAATTAGGACAGGAAAAATGTCCTTAGGCCTATAAAACCCCTGTCAAAAAAACAGATAATAACTGTTCAGCAAATACAGCCTGTTTTCCAGTACCTGTAGCCACAGAATTGTCTGTAATGTCTGTAACACTGAAGCCATTAGTCTTAACAGTCTTTCAGATTGTGATCATTCAGATCATTCAGATTCATGACTATTAAGGGTTCACCATGAACAGGGCTTACAGCTTGTAAAGACCCATATAGGTCTACATATAAAAATCACCTGTATGCAATATGCTTTTTAATGTTTTGTATAAGGTAAATAAATAGCAGGGGCTAAAACAGGACAAGGCCAGTTTTCCCTTTGACCCAATGACAAGGTGGGGTGGAGCACAAACCCACCCTTTACCTGGACAGCTAATGCTAAGTCCCACATTTGCTGCCGTGTTTTCGCTAGTCACCGTCCCCCAAAATGAATTTGGGCAGCCAGCAACCACACGCCCCAGTCTCCAACCGCCTCTCGTCTCACAGAGTCAACCCTGTTAGTGGGAAATCTAATCCTCAATCACTGCGACTGATTTCATTACTGCCTGCACCAGCGCTTCACGAGCGCTCCCTTATGAGTCGGAACCACGGCACAAAAGCAAGCCCAGATTAGGTGCTGAAATTGGGAGTGCTCCCAATTGGAATCAGTTTGTGTTGTGCTACGAAAACCTCCACGAATCGAAAAAGTGGATGCTGCCAGGTGGATTCTCTCCATGTTTCGGCTTCTTGCAGGAGCTAAATTGTGCGTACGGGTGTCTGTGACGCTGTGGTCGGGAAATTCTGCCTGTTTGTTTGATTTGACTCCAAAGTAGATGAATTACGGTGTTAAGGTCAGTACTAAAGAGGATATAGACTGTAAGTTAAAACCTAGATTCTCTTAGAAATCATAAGTGCACACTGAGGCCTTCAGGCTTATGATGAAAGGGGACAATTTCTTCTCTAAATTTTCTTTTTTGTGATGTTATGCTTGTCCAGGAAATCTCATGATGACTGAGTAGGTTCATGTACCAAACCAGCTGTAATTAATGATCAGAACTGTTTTCCAACCGACATCCCTTAAAGCAGCATTATGCGAGAAATGGTGTTTTTTGCTCCTGGGCTCCCCCTACAGCTGCAGAGTGTAATTTACTTTTACACCACTGTCGTAAATACAAACAGTGCTTTGAGCTACTCCTCATGGAGAGCTGTACACGCGCATTTGTTGACAAGCTGAACGCCAGGTGACCCAGGTTGTGCAGCATCCCGCAGTTCTGGTGAAAGGTCTCAAGCAGCTCCACCAAAGTTCCATAGTGCAGTAGCAGCGTTCCAGGCCCAAAGTGGCAATGACAAAGATGTCATTTTCAAAATAATTTTGAGGTTCACTATTTTAAGGCAAGAAAATTGCTACATGTTGCTTTAAACAGACAGTTTTTGTTACTATGCATTTAGGACTGATATATAAGTAAATAAGCCCGGTTCTGATTGGCTGCCCTGTATTGTGCATCAGTCAAAAAGTAGTCCGGGCTACTCCTTATAAACTTCAGTGTCAAACAGGCGGGGCAAAACTTCTGTCGGCTGAACAGACAGAGATATGTTAATGCACTGGTTATTGTGACAGTGAACTTTGTGATGGTGGACTTTTGACTCTCCATGAGTTTGCGAGTGCCTACGCTATCCCATGAGGAGTGTGGAGTGAGTGATTGAGTCTCATAGTCTGAGAGGTGTGAGCTGAAACATGACACAGGGCCGGAGTGACAGGCATGTTTGATTGACAGCTGCAGGCAGCTTTTATTGATGCTCTGCAGTCCTTATCTCGGCTAATGACCAGGTTCCTCGGTTGGGTCAGAGTCCCCTCTAATCAATCACTCTCACTCACTCTATCTCTTTCTCTGCTTTTCTCCGCAGCCTTGGCCAGATATTTTTTTTTCCTCTCAGTCGGAACAAAAAACTCTCTAACTAGCTCTCAAAACCTCCCAAAGCTGTGTCCAATAATGCAATCAATACCTGCCCTCCTTGTGAAAGTGCTCAGAGACAATCATAACTTGCTGTGGAGCCGCCTCAAAAGGCCTCCCTGCTACAAGCTCGTCATCCTGAGTAGCCCACAGGGGTCCTCGTCTACATGTCAAGCCCCTGGCTGTCTGTCGCTACACATCACCCCCTCAATACATCAGTGTCTCCTTGCATTTGTGCCTCCCTCTCTGCCGGCATCACTCGCTTTTCAAAAGTTGAAAGATTTTCACAACTTGTGAACTTGACTCAGGTCAGAGATAATTATTTTTGGCTTTTTCAGGTGTACAAAAACGTTTGCGGTCATTAGCGTTGTTTTACCTACATCAAAAACAGTCTCTTACTAGAAAGCCCTAAACATACTTAACACGCTCTATAACTTCATCTGGAGAAATTTACCAATAAATAAACCATCTGTTTATTCAGCCACATTCAGCTTTCATACTTATACGTATATTGTCACTGACACACCAAAACCCTGTATCTCCATGGTTGTACTTTTGGAATCTGGCAGTTGTTCTTGACATTGTTTCATGATGAATGAACCAATAAAAAATGCTCCAAAGTGACTTGGAATAAAGTTCTTTCCTCTTACCGGCCACCAAAACATCTCACTCTACTGCCCTGTGGTATCTGGCACCAAGACATTACCACCCGATCCTTTCATCCGTGGATCTGACATGGATCCAGTGTGGGATACATCCAGTGTATCCCAGAGCTAAATGACACACAGTACCCGGCTGTCCAAGAAGACACTACTCAGCAGAACAGATGACCTTCTTCCATTGTTTTAATCGGTCCAGTCCCGAAGATCGCATGCCTATTGTGGGCACTTTTTACAGTGGTTTGCATGGGCACTCTGACACTATACCATCCTTAAAATCTTTCGTAGACTTGGGCCACAGTAGCCCTTCTGTTGGTTCCATCTAGATGGGTTAGCCTTCAATGCCCTAACACATCGGTGAGCTTTGGGTGCCTGACACCCTGTTGCCGTTTTTTAATTGTCCTTCCATGGTCTACTGTCGGTAGTTACCCACCACATCGGACAAGGAGCTCCTCACAAGCAGCTTTGCTGTTTTGGAGATGCTCGGACCCTGGCCATTGGCTATAACAATCTGGCCCTTGTCAAAGTCACTCAGATCTTTACGCTTGACAGTTTTTCTTGCATCCAGCATGCCAACTACGAGAACCGACTGTTCAGGCACCATCCAACATACATCCTAGGCCTTCACAAGCTGCATTGTTAGAGGATAGTCTATGAGTGGTATTAATGTTTGTGAGTATGTATATGTATGGCTAAATAGTAATTTCGATCAAGCATTTAGAATTTCTAGCTGTGCTTGAAAGGATGGTTTTAGCCTTTTTGCGTATTCTTTGAGCTGGACGGCCAAGAACACAGTGCTAGCTGTGCACTCCTAGCCTGTAAGGATTAGCTAATGTCAGGGGTCATGAGGGAGATGCGAGGTTGTCTTGTTACATCAGGACACTGTAGCTGAAAGCGTTGACTCTGATAGAGACCCAGATGTCTAAGAGGAGGCTGTGTAATGTGTGTGTGAAGTGAGGAGCAGTGCTCCAAACTGAGCAGGTTTTTAATTCCATCTATTCCTGTTCCAGATAGACTCCACAGTTTTAGCTCATTTCGTACAGTGCAGGCCTTATTACGGTCAGTCGTGTACCATCCACCTGATCCAGTGTTTATTCCTACAATACATTCATCTGACTCAGCGCTATCGTAAATGGATCCTTTAGCAGCTATGGATGATAAGCACAAATAACTACAAGCAGATATTTGCAAAATAAATAAATAAATCTTAAGGATAAGTTTCAGCAAATGATGTCAAGGAGAAGAAATTATGTCTATGCTACATCCATTAATCTAATGTAATTCTGGCTTTTTGCTGGCTCTGCAGAACTAGTACGAGGTGTTGAACCATCTACACATAGGCTTTGATGGAAGTTCTGTTTTAGTTTTTTTTTTCTTGTAAAAAGGCAAAACTAATCTTGGTCAGTCCAACAAGATTGTTGCTTGCATCAGGCCATTTCATTTTCATACAAACACGCACACACACACACACCCACATACAAACACACAGGGGCTTTCGTGTCATTCATCAGACTAATGCCATTCATGTCCAACACCTGCCACATGAACCTGGAAGACAAAAGTGAATTTGTTAGGACACTGTTGAAAACTTCTTCCTCTGTTCTCCCCAGCTGTGGAGGACCTGAAGCCCACTCCGATATTACTACAATACTGTGTTTCAAACGGAACTCAACAATGTGTAGGCCAAAAAGTGTACTAATTACTCAAGAGAAAAAATCTTTTTGGTTTGCCTAAATTCTCTTCCCCACAGCGGAAGGTTTTGCAAAGTTTATACAGTGAGTAAATACATACAATCCAATAGATACATTTAAGGATCAACAATATGTGATCCTGGATAGGGCGTAGTGATAAAAGAGATCCCCTCTTCCGAAGCACATGGTCTTTTTTGACTAAAAAGGTAGATCTGAACACAGAAAAATTGTTGTCCAATGTGTTTTTCGTTTTTGTTTTTTTACACGCAGGCTTCAGTGCATAGATTCCTGCAAAAAAGTCCTTCTGTGTCGTCCATTTCCAACACGCTGACCAAAGGAACTTGGCATAGATACAAAACGGACCTCCTCGAATGTTTATATGTAGCATTTCACACCCTCCTATCAATTGATTAATATACGGTTTAAATATATATATTTCCACATATATATTATGAGTAAAAAAGAGAGAATGACAAAGCAAAACAAAAGAAGAGTAATCTAGAGCTCTAATTTAACCTGGTTAAGCCATAATCTTTTTTTTTGTTTGTTTAATTCACAGTAATATTTAGAATATGTAAAATAATTAAGATTAAAACACAGTGTAGTCTAGATAGATAGGTAAAGAAAGAAAAAAAGTAAGTGTCACACAGAAGAAGAAGAAGAAGAAGACTGTTATTACTCAGTTACAAGTCCAGGGTGAGTAGGAGGGTGTGATCTAGCCTCACAAATTGGAGGGGAGCTTAGAGCAGAGCGGTTCCAGTTCAGATGGCCGGGCCTCGGAGGATCTCCGGGGTGGAAGCGAGGGTGACGTCCCTGTGGAGTGAATGTGGTGCCGTGACCCTGGTGGAGTCTGTACTGGGGGGGCGATATGCCCTGATACAGAGCTACAGGGCTTGGGTGTCAGTGTCGGGGAAGAGTAAGGGGAAAGGCAATAGCCAGGATCCATGGAGGATCGAAGGGACGAGTGATGACCCAGAGCCTGGGCTACCTCGCCTGTTAGCGAGGGGTGAGAACTGGATAATAGTTTCATATCCTCTGAGAAACGGCTTAGCGGAGATTCGGTCCCCGATGCGTGGTGGCCTGGTAGTTGACCGGGGCAGGAGGACTGGGGCATGAGCAGAGAACTGTGGGAACCTGCTGCACTGGAAGGGTCACTGTAGTGAAAAGTCCTTCCAGTTACAGGGCTTTGGATCGTAGGGCTGGGGGCTAGTGGAGTATAACAGGGAGAAGCATTAGCTGAGCCATACTGAGCTAACGAAGCTAACGCTGACCTTTCTAAAGGCAACTGGGGAAGAAAGCTGGACCGCAGGCTGGACAAGGTGGATTGGCCTTCAGGGGCCTGGGTTATGTGGGTATGGCTAGAGGACGGGGATCCAGGCGGGGGTGTGTGGAAGAGGTTTAGCACACTAGAAGTCCTGCCACCCCCGCCTGCAAACTGCTGCAGCGAGCCCATCTGTGTGGGTTTTTGTGATTGTTGACTGTGGAGAAGCTGACTGGGAGCATGGCTGAATGATCCGGTGGACAGAGGGCTGCTATTCGAAGATGTTGTGGTCAAAAGACCACAGGTTGCACCAACTAATGCACTCCCAGGGGACCCGCTCGAGGTCACTCCACATGATGCACCACCCACTGCCCCACCTACCGCCCCAGACAAGGTTCCGACACCTAAGCCATCTGCCGTTCCACCTGTCCCGCCTTGTTGGAGACGGTGTGTCAGCGGTGGAGTACTTGGTGTGAAGGGCTGCTTGTGTTTTGGGGGAGGATGGAGCTGTGCAGTGCTTGATGTAGGAGATGCAGATGTGGAGAAGTTGCCGGACGTTGGGAATGCGGAAGCTCCTGTAATTCCAGGCTGGGAACCAGTGCTGGTGCTGAAGGCATGCTGGCTGGCACTGCCTGACCCAGCTGCCCCTGTTGAGTGGTGGGCCCGGAAGGTCGCAAGTAGAGGAGTGTCTGCTCCAGTACAAGGCTTTGGAGGAGTGCTGGAAGGGGAATCTCCAGCTGAACCAGGACTTGCTGACGTGGGTACAACCTGGAACCTCTTCAAACGGCTTGGAGGCTCTTTCAATGAGCCCAAAACAGAGGCAGAAGGGCGGAAGAGAGTTGCAGGCAGGTGAGGGTGGTGGGTCAAGGCAATAGCAACTGATGTTGTAGCTGCAGCAGCTTGTAGAGGGGCTTGGATGAGTGGGGCCCATATAACGGGAGTAGGTGAAGGAGGAGCAGGTGGAGGTTGGTTTTGCATCAAGTGGGCACAGTGCGCCATGTCTCTGTCATGCTGGACAATCTGCTGGATGATCTCATTCTCCTGGTAGTTCAGGACGCCAGAGTTCAGGTCATGCTGGACCTTGTGCTGTAAGATAGAGTTCTTCTTTCCTAAAATGCATGAAAAAAAACAAAAACACAAGATTTCTTAGCTTTGTCCAGATCAAATGGTACTGTCTTGTGCTTCTGTTAACAAATCGCTCTGCATCATTAACTAACATATACCTGGTAAATTAGTTATTTGAAATTCTTAGTAAAAGCCCTCCAGCATCAGATTGTGCACAGAGCTTCCCTAATTAATAAAAAAATGCTGTATTATAATTATGTCTTTTTTGAATAACCTCTAAACAAAGGACATCATTATTCACCCTCAGGCATCACGCTGAATATTAAAGAGCACACGAGATGAGCAAGAGTTGCTATGATCATGGCTCCTTTTAAATACCTCTTTCATTCTGTCCTTTTGTACCAAACACTACTCTGCACTCCCTTTATTTCAGTAGCAGTTGAGTCTCAGCAAGCCCACAGCTTTGGGAAGAACCCCAGGCTGAGGGGCTGATAGCAGGAAGGGGGACGGCCTGTGAGGAAATAGCACAGCCTGGTAGGGGGTGTGATGGCTCCTGCAGGCAGGCCAGTCTGTGTTTGACTAGTCCTTACTGTTGAGCGCTAGATAAGGCAGAGAGAGAAATCAGCAAGTAAACATGGCCTCGAACGCAGGGTGCTGACTGATAGGACGAGGAGAGACACAGGCTGGTCAGACACATGGCACTTTTCCATGTTTGGTAGCTACTGGATGACGGATCTGAAGCATGGGACTGGTTGAAGAGCAGTCTTGCTGTCACGCTAACTCTATCACGCTATGGCAAAGTAGATATGACCACTACAAATGATTCCATACTGGCAGGAAAGTGATGCAGCACATTCTGGGAACTGCCTTGACGTCTTCCCGTAATTAGATATCGACAAATTCTTTTCGTCATGGCCAGTCGAGATATTAAACGTTATATAATTACACAAATTCTACAACATTTTATCTGACTGACAAACTGAGCAAAAACCATTAGGAATAATCGAAATATCTTCCATGAAATGTTTAGATAATCAGCGGCACACAGTGGAAACAGAATTAGCAGTCACATCAGGGTGGCCATTTTCTGATATGAGAAAGTGGCGATTAGGCTGCAGGCTGAAGGCCGCCGGACGACCTGCGCTAACCCCAGTGCATTCCACTACAGATCAGCAGATTGCATCAGATCCATTAATGCTGTAATTAATTAGTGAGGTCTGCGGTCTGTAAGTCCATTCTGCCCGAGAGGAAGGTGAGTTCTACATGCTGGATTTGTGTTGAACAGGAGAACGAACAAAGCCAGATAGGCTATGACAATCAGCAGGGAACAATCATTGGGAAACTGTAATAAAAGTGTAATCAACCTTTAGTGGTCTAATCCTGTCATTTTGCTATACTATTTAAATGTAATTATGTGATTACATAAGTAATCTCACAGTTAGTTATATAATGAATTACACTTAGATTTATGATTCTGCATCAGCGTGTACCACTACATTTTTCTTTCACAGTTTGTTCAGAAGTCAGGAACTGCTAAACCCATGTAAAAAGTTACCATGTAAGGAACTGCTTTTCTTATTTACTGGATCTGACTGATATGTTGAAAAATGTCCAGCCATGTTTGTTTACATAAATCACCACTTTCTCTGATTGGTACTTCGGCCAATCTAATGTCAGATTTAGTCAGTTTGATCACGAAAACTATAGATGGTAGTATGGATGGTAGAAAAGAATCATGAAAAGAAGTAAACAGAGGCTTTAACTCTTGGTTAGTTAGTGATATGAACATCTGTAGATCATTTATAAGAAGCTATCAAACAAAAAAAGCAAGGATCACAATATTGCCAGAACCATAGCAACTGATCCTGAGCAACACAGCAAGTGGGGCATGTGTTCCCCTAATTTTAGCTAAGAGGGAGTAAACATAAGCGTTTGCTGTCACTTTTCATCGGAATGAAATGCATGAGCACTAGTTTAGCAACTAGTTCACCCTCCCCTCACAAAAAAGGAAAAATGTCAAAAAAACATTTGACATGACATCCTTTGATTAATGACATTTTGACATCCATTTTTTTTAAAAAGATTTTTAAGCTTATTTTGTCCTGGTCATGTTTACATATTTAAGTTTCCAGGAAATTTTGACTTATTTCTGTATATTTCCGGAGCTTCTGATCTGTTTTGTCAAAAAAAAAATACTTTGACCTAATTTTTTATTGAACTTATTTTCCTCAGGGTTTTTACTTTCCACCTTCCCACTTCCCAAGAAATATTCTGCCCACCTTTCATTCAAAAGCAATCAATATTAAAATGTTTCATCTAATTCAAATAAAAATATAAGATCTCCTCCTCTCTTACCTCCCCATTGATAGTACTGAATCTGCATCTGATGTTCTGTAGATTCAGATTCTACCCAAACTACACTATCCACACATGTGTGCTGGTATTTCATTTCTAAAAGATTTATCCAGTCATAAAGTAAAGTATCTTTTGTTGTGTTGCTGAGAAAACACACTTCACTACGTTCTTCCGCACCACATGGGCCAGCAGACTGATGTAGGCTGCTTTAGATGGCAGTGAAAAGATTGTGCGGTAGTGTGTGGGCTGGTAGTGCTAGGTGTCAGTGTTTACTGTGAGGGGTGGCTAGGCCCCTGCGGTGGCAGATAAACGCAGGCCTCAGTGACAGCACTAACACAGCCGGCCGTTGTGGCGTCTTAGCCCTCAGCCGTCTGGCTCAATGAGGCAGGGAACATGAGAGGCTGATGGGAAATTACACTACACTCCCAGGCATTACATGAACACATGCTGTGCACTGTAGCAGGTATGCCTGACTTAGAGATCTGCCTTCACATTTTTCTTTTTAACAAAACCCTATGCACGATTGAAGCATATAAATTCAGTAGATACGCGTTGCTGAATGTTGGACATTTGACAAAATTCAGAATCCTTTAGTTCTGTAAACTAACTTTGCCAAACCAGTTCAGGACTTATCAAACTTATAATATTGAATTTTATTATAGTAATTTTCCTGAATGTTACTTTGTCTTCCGCATTGATACAAGTGGGTAATCTCAAAGTGATGAAGTAGATGAGGAGATCCTTTTTATGATTAGATGTTAATAGAAAATAGGGCTGGGAGGAAAACCTAAAATGTTTCATATACAAAATTAAACATTTGATACTGGAATTGGCATTTTTTATTTTGTGTATCGTTAGAAAATGGCAAAATTCTTTCACAAAATCTTGTGATAGGTTCTTACCAATGCGGTCGAGGCGGTCCAGTGCGACGGTCTCAAAGGCTCTTCTCATCATGGGGTATTCCTCCAGCACTTCGTTGAAGTTATCCACGGAGAGAGAGTACAGTCTGCAGTACGTGTCCGCCCGGACACTGGCTGTGCGCCTTCCTCTGGTCAGCAAACAGATCTCTAAAACAGTTACAGGGAGAACCAGATCAGGTCTGATGCTTGCTTGCATTCACGCTGTTTAGCTTCAAGACATCAGGATAGACTAACACATGACCTCAATTAAATGTGTACATCATTCTGCCTGGGTCAAATAGATTTGTAGGAGCTAGTTCGAACCATACCTTCAACATACAGTTGTAGTTGTTGCCAAAAGAGACCGTTGGATGTTAGAGAACACGGTTAGTCAAAATGCACTGCGCACTGTGCTGTGTGATACTCAGTGGATCTGTAAGCTACAGATCCATTACCAGCACCAGCATGAGTCGCTCAACTCCATCCTTCAGCTTTGAGTTATTATCATCTCAAACTTTAGAAGTGGAGTTTTGGTCAGCCAAAATCTGTGACGAGCAGAATCCTGCTATCCTGCTAACGAAGCTAATGCTAACTAGCTTCTTTTGATTCGCAGTGGTTTAACATTTGCAGTTGCTGTCAGACTGACAGTTTAACATTTACTGAGTGGTTGGTTTAAATTTGAGCAAAGTCTCCAGTTGGTGACTGTATTTGATCATTTTTCAGTGTTTAGATAATGCAGGATGAGATGGCATAGCATCAAGTTTACTTGATTCAAATATGTACATAATTTTCACATGAATAAAATATTATTCCATCAACACAATTACTGTCTAAAGTAAGTGAACTGAAAGACAAAATGGCTTTGTATGTTTCTGTTTTATTCATGTGGAAATGACGTACGCACTTAAGTCAAGTAAATGTAGTGCACTGGCCTTTTCAGCGCAGCATAATTTAAAATCTCTCCTGCAGCATCTAAGCAGACATATTGTAAAAGCAACGTCTTGTATGAACCTTTTATGAACCTCTGCACGAGGATTAGTGTCTCCTCATTTTCCCTGTGTGCGAGAGTTCATCCTGAAACAGCACCGTCAGCTCACACTCGCGCCTCTCGCTCTCATCACCTCTTCGAGTGCCGAAAATGGGAACTTTCTATCAAAGGAAAAAAGTCCAGCTCACCACCGCCTGATTTTTTTTATTTCTTTTTGCATTAAAAATGTGAATTTTCTGTAATCCAGAGCTGAAGCACTTAATGCCATTTTCAGAGCTTAAAGGGTTGGCAGAACTCATCCGTCACGGCGGATCAGGAGAATTATGCACCATTTAACCGGCCGCAGTACGGGGCCACTCTGGCTGCTCTGGGGCTGATGGTACCTCACTGAGGGCTTGACCTGCCCTCTGCAGGCTCAGCATGTGGGTGGTCCTTGAAGACTCAGCTGGGCTTCAGAGATTGGGTTTTTTCCCTTTTCTAACTGTGCTGTGGCAGAAAGAGCTTGAGAATCAAATGTGCTGTATTGCACAGCCCATCTGACTCCTGAACAAGGCCTGTAAGCATTTCACATGTGCCCAACTTTTCATGGTGCACCTAACAGTGTCCAGTTTAACAAAAAGAAGAACTTTGAAAATAAGCGGAATAGGCATAATTTCCACCACAGCGGATTGAGGAATCTAGCTAAGAAAGTAGAAAATTATTTAACTTTATAAAACTTTACATTTTGGTAATGGCAAAATGGGAAGGGGGCTCCTGAAAGGGGTCATGGCTGCTATTTAGGTGTGAGCCGATTGATAACCACATTGCAAATGCCTTCCAAAGTGGTCTACAAATCCTAATGTGTTGTCAAAAGTCATATCCAAATCTCAGTATGATGTCAAAGGTGGTCTCCAAATCTCAGTATGATGTCAAAAGTGGTCTCCAAATCTTAACGTGTTCTTAAAAGTGGTCTCCAAATCTCAATGTGGTCTCTAAATCGCAATGTAGTCTCAAAATAGGTCAAATAATAATATGATCTAAATATTAATGCAGATTATATTAACAAAATTAACTTGCCATAATTCTGTGTACAATATTAACACTGTACATATTACTACTGTATATATAAAAGCAATACATAAATAAATAATTAAATAATGATATGAGAAATTATTCCACACTCTTGAGGGGTAGTGTGGGCGTGAATGCGTGAGTGTTTGTGTAAGCAAGTGTGTGATCTGTTTTGGGGATACTGAACTCATGTAGAGTTTGTGCTGTGGGCCATGCTCTGGTGTCTCCCCACTCTGTGTGGGCGGGAGGGGTCTCTATGCTCTGGGTAATCCCCACATCCCCACTGAAGAGGAGAGCAGCTCTCAGCTCATCTAAATCCCCTCCACCCGGGGGTCTCTTCTGGCTGAGGCTAGCACACACGAGATGAGACACTTTACAGAGCTTTAGAGAGAGAGAGAAAGAGAGAGAGAGAGAAGTGAGAGAGAGAGGAAGAGAGAAAGAGAGAGAGAGTGGGTGAGAAAGAGAGAGAAATAGAGTGAGAGCAAGTGAGAGAGAGAAAGAGAGACAGAGAGAGTGAGTGAGAGAGAGAGGGGAGAGAAATAGAACTGAGAAATAGAGGAAAGTGCCTGCTACCCAGCTCTAATGCATTAATGCAATGCTAGCATACTGAAGGCTTGTGGAGAGAAAGAGAGCCATCTACTCAACTGTGCTCTCTCTGGCTCCAGAGAGATGCCTAATAGCAGGCAGCATGACCGGGATCTAAACCAGTGACCTTCGGGTCATAGTGGCAGAGCCTAAGTCTGCTGGACCGCTCTGAGCCCTCAACATCTTCAAACTTAACTAAAGTTTGCAACATGGTCATAAAAAATCCTTCCAGAGGAAATGTTCATAGACATTTGAATGACCAGGATAAAGTGGATGGGTAAAAATGGATAAAGCAGAGATACTCTTCCCAAAGTCCTGACTTCTCTGCCTAATAAGCCATTTTCACATAAGAATTTTCACACATGTAACGAACAACTGGTTTAGGCAAGGGGGGCACAGATGTAGTGTATGCAGGAGGCCCGGCAGGACATAAAAATTATGTTGTGGAAATAGCAGTGTTTTGTTACAGCACACTGAACACACTGGCTAACGACACTACCGACTCATCTATAATGATGTTGACTGTGAATTCTCCAGACAATTACCTGCTCTATTCACACAAGGGCTCGCTCTGACATTACCGGCATTGTGTATTAGGGTGCTGGCAGGATAAAGTCCAGGTAATGTCGGATACAACTGATCCACAGCTCCACCGGGTAATGTCCGTAAAAGTGCTGGGTTACCGTGCATGTCTGAAAGGGGCTATAGAAAATAAGTGCACTGTTCTTACAAGAAGGTCTGCAGTGCTGCTTAGCCAGTGACATCCCTGAGTAGTGGTTCTGGTGTACAATAGAGAATTTGGCTAGGTCAAAATCTGGGAACTAACTATGACTAAAACGAACTATAAAACTTCTGTAAATGATCTGTATTTATCCAGTTAAGATCTGTTTGTGATATTCCAACTGATCCCCCCGGTTACCCCCCCCACCTAACCCCCCAGCTGTTGTATCTTCATGGCTTGACAGTTTTAAACTCTTCTTGTTCTCATTTCGCACAATCAGATCTAGCCTGCAGGCCACGTTCGGCAGCGACACCAGATTTATTTCGTTCTGTTTTTGTAAAGACACCGTGACCTCTAGTGTCTTCTTGCTTAGCCCCCCAAACTTCCCTCTGCAGTACATCATTCACATTAGCATTACGGACGAGAATGCTTGTGCGTGTCTGACTCAGCCGCCTAGTGACTCATCAAAATAACAGAAGAAAAAATCCTGCATGAAATCCTAAACAGGCTTAGAGAGCTGGATTCTGCCAGCGCGCTGCATGCACTCCAGCTCCATCACTGTCTTATCGCTCCACCCCCCGCCGAGCCTTTCCACTAGCAGCCTATGAACATTACTACGCTCATGACAGGAAGGGCGTGTGCATGTGCGTGGGGGTTTGTTTGTGTGGGGCTAATCATAGTAGTGCAACTAATGCTGAATAAGCTGGATGATAGCGTCATTTTTATGAGAGAATATATATATAAAAAAACGTGTTTCGGCTGTTTATACTGAGGCTTTTTAAAGTGAAAGTTTAGTGATCAATCAAATTTCTCTCACACCAAGTGCAGTCAGTTGTCAACTAGCCTTGAAAATATGTTTATTAGCTACATTAGCTACATAACTTTATAGCTCTGGTGTAAAAACTAAAGAAGCAAACCTCAGACAGGCTAATTGACTGCATTTAGTGTAAGAGGAAAATTGTGTACATTCCATTTTCATTCTTTCTACCAAACTGTCGCTTTAAGGCAATTGTCCAGTGTGTGGCGGTGGTGGTGGTGGGAGAGGTATGGGTGGCGTGAGGTCGGCTCTGGCCAGGCTCACCTGCGCTTGGAGCCTTTCTGTCAGCTCAAATCTCCATCGCCCACTGAGCCCCAAGCGGCCGCAGTGGACACTCACTAACCTTTCCGAGCGTGGGCACCCTGCGAGCCTGATCCAGCCTGACACTACAGCATGCACACGTTAACGCTGAGAGAGAGATGCAGTCTGCACCACTGCTGATACACAGCCACTCAGAGCCTGCACTGCATCCACAGCTGCAGAACACAGATACTGGACACACTCCTGGCTACACTGTCCAGGACACATACAATGAGTGGACTAGCCTCCACTCCTTTAAACCTTTAAACTTTAAAGGCCATACTTTCTCACCCTTAAACCACATAAGTTACACATTAGTTTCATAGTATTTACTGAATAATTTATGGTAGATACAGACTCATTTTTAGTAGTTGCTGAATCATGTATGGTAGATACAGAATCTTTTATACTGAAGAACTTATAGTTGTTACTGAATCATTTATTATAGCAGTTACTGAATCATTTATTATAGTTACTGAATCATTTATGGTAGACACATCATACTTTTAGTAGTGTTAGGGTTCTTCAGTTTTGGTCCTAGAGAGTTGGCGTCCAGCACGGTTGAGTCACTTCTCTGCTCAAACAACTGAGCTGAGGCTGAGCTGCTGTTTTTAAGATCTTTCTGTACTTCAGTTAGTCTGAGTTTAGTCAGATTTCCAGATAACTACACAGTCTGCTGTCAAAGTCTCTTCAAGATTACTTAACAACTAATAATTTGAGGCAAGTGTTTGAAAGCCTTTCGTTACTTGTTAGCTACATTAGCCTTGCAACTCCAAATCTTGACTGGTTGACCACTTTTGGGGTGAGGGGCAAAGTGTGTAAATCAGATCACAGGCACGCACACACACAAACACACACACGCTTTCTCTCTCCTTCATTTCCTCAGTGTCTCTCCCTGAGCTGGGGTTTGATAGCAGAGCTCTTAGTAACCGGCTTTAGTGCTCCACAGATTAGCTGCACCTTGTTGAGGGTGACAGGGCCGCAGACAGAGGAGACCAGACATGAGATGACAAGACAGATTCGAGAGGGCACATTCGATTTTCCTAGCCTGCAAAATCTCCCTGGTCCAAGCCAAAGCCCAACTGTCTCAAAGCAGCTTCACACAATCATTCTTCATAAAGAAACTCCACAGAGCAGGAACTACAGGCACTATACTGAGCTAAACACAGCCCTGTCCGGGTTCCTTCCCTTCCCTTTTAGTTCCTCCGTTCTCCTTTCCTCTTTTCTTTCCATTCCTTTCATTTCTGATTTTCTTTTCTTTCTCATTTCATTTCTGGCCCCTTTTTTTCTCCACTCTTTTCCATTCCTTTCCTATTTCCTGTTTACGTCCCTTTCCCATTTCCTTTCTCATTTAATTTCCTTTCCTTTCTTTCTCTTTTCCTTTCCATTTTCCTTTCTATTCCTTCCCTTTCCTTCCCTGTTTCCTTCACTTTGCCTTTCTTTCTTTTCTCCTTTCCTTTCCCTCTCTGCCCTTTTTTTTCTTTTCCTTTTCATTTTTCCTTTCCTCCTTTTATTCCTTTGCCCTTTCTGCGTTTTCCCTTTTTTTCATTGCTTTCCTTTAATTTAATCGTTGCTTTTCTTACCATTTCTTTCCGCTCCTTTCATTTCCCTTTCTTTCCTTTTACTCCTTTTCTTGTTTTCCTGTTAATTTTTTCTTTTCCTGTCTTCTCCATTCCTTTCTATTTTTTAAAGCTCAGTTTCATTGCTTTGCACACCACAAACATCACCTCTGTAATTCTCCATAATCCAATCCGTGCATTTTAAATCACGCGTCAGCATTTAGATCATTGATATCCAGCATGATATAAGGAGGCCTCCGAATCTTCTCCATGGAGAGACAATCGCACAGTTACATGCATACACACGTGCACACAATGAGTAGCGCAAGGCACATGTGCACACAGCTATACAGCAAACACACACACACACATATAGACAAACATGATGTATATACATGCACACATATCACCACACTAACATGCAACACACACAAATGCACATAATTGGGCAGTGTAATGCCTGTGTGAATGCAAACACACACATATACCCCAAGGTAATCTCTAGTACATGTATATAGTGCGCCATTCAGATCATGACATCTCTGTTTGTGTGTGTGTGTGTGTGTGTGTGTGTGTCCTCACTTGCTCATTTGGGTAATGGAGGGTCTCAGGGAGACAGACAGTGAGTGCAGCAGCCCTGTTTAACGTATCACAACCCCCCCTCCACACACGCACGCCTGTACGCACACACACTAACACACACAGCCGTTATATAAATTAATTTCATGAGTGGCTAACTCCTGTTTGGTAACAAATTCCCCACAGCTCCTGCCTCTCTCCCAGCTCTCCCAGCACTGCACTGGTGCCAGGAATAGCACAGACTGATAACAGGCGAAAGGCCAGCATCACCGCAAAGCTCCACTGCATTTAATGCGTTTGGGAAATAATTGCAGATCCAGGGCTTAAAGATAATGTGAGTGAGGGCACATGTTTCCAAAGTGGCGCATTTAGCGTTTCTGCTGATCCTATTCAGGCGTGTGGCAAAGTCACACTTAAACACAGCAAAACAGCCCCAAACATCTATTTATCTACCAACACTGCCATAAGAATACTCCCTTACATGTATTTACACTTTTTACCAACTGAGAATATCAGAAGCCCTTTTACAGCAGTTACAGTAGTGTGCTAAAATAGCTCTTCTGTGAGTTCGGATCAGACGGGATGGCTTTTGCTCCCCACACAGGTCAATGTAGCTTGGAGCTATTTTGGTAGGTACTGACCACTCTACATACCAGGAACAGCACACAAGACCTGCCTGATGTTTTGGAGATGTTGTGACCCAGTCGTCTAACACCACAATTTGGCCCTAATCAAAGTGTCTCAGATTCCTACGCCTTTCCTACTTCCAAAACATCACCTTCACGATATATGAGGTACATCCCACTTTATAGCTTGAACCTCAAACAGTGTTGTGTTCTCTTTTAAAAGCAAAGCCCTTATAACCAAAACAGAGCGATCAAAAGTGACCCAAAATGGAACAGTCTTATTTTATTTATGCCCCTCAAAATTAACATACATACATCTCTTGAAGCTAAGCACAGCTACTTGGGGAGTATGTGGAAGTGAGGCTAAAAATGCTAGCAGCTAACTCTAGAAGAAAGGTTAACCATACAAAGCACCTTTGTGAGTATCCTTCCAGAACCTGGGCAGTGCACCGAGACATGGGGAAACAAGTGAAGTAAGCGGGTGCTAAGCTAAAAGCTAACCCTGGCACACCTTACCACAAGCTCTTCAGCTTGCAACCACACACTGTGCTGACTGGACACTGAGAGGGCCCAGAGAGGACAGCAGCACTATTGTCTAAGACTTGGAAATAACTACAAAAAATAATTACAATGATACAATTAGCTTACTATAAAAGGAAAATCAGCATGTTTTATGCTAAGGCAAATAAACAGGGTGGTAAATACGCTTGTTAAATGACATCTGAGCATTTTTCTCCCTAACCAAAGTCACATACTTATTTAAACAATAAAGAATAGCTTAGAATACTATAATCCACTGTTAATTAATAAATAATATATTTATATTAGTCAGTCATTGCACTGTAAAACAAATGCAGATAGTGACTTCAGTGATCAGTGAATATGTATTGAGATGTATTCCTTTAAAGAACCTTTATGAAGTTTAGGGAGTGTCCAAGTAATGTCCAGGTTTCATACTAATCTATACCAACAACCATTTTGAAAAGTAGCTGTCTGTCCTTCTGTCTGCCTCTTCCTGGCCATGATGACTGATGAGCTGAGCTGGGCCAGAGACAGCAAGCTGGAATCTGATGAGGCCACATGTGTGTAGTGTTGATTAACAGTGGCACACCCAGAGATAGATTGCTTGCCATCTTTCTATTATTTGAGGTGGGCTCCTGCAGAGAGAGGCCAGGGGCCTATCATTGTGAACACTGGGTGTAATTAACGATGGAGCGGTGGGTCACATGCGGATAAATGCCTCCGTGACTGTTCTCATTACTTAAACACAGCAGACCCAACCATACACTGTCAGTGTGTAAATGTAATGGTGCTGGGTAAGTGAGTACAGACATCATGACAGGCTTATATTCAGAGCAGCGGACGATCACCCACAGAGAAGCAGTGAAGCAGCTTCTGACATTTGACCCTATCTTAGACACCACTGATGTACTTTCATTGCGCATTCACACAGATGCGGCAGCTTGCTATTCACACAGCATGAGGTTTACTGGTGCTTTTAAGGATCTTGGGCCGGATTCAAAAAAGAGCCTTCATTAAAAAAAAAAATCTAATTTCAAGAATATTCTTAAAGCCCCTGTCTACTGGTTTTTAATATTAAAAATGTTAAACATATGCCACTGAATACGCATTTACTAATGTTTCATGCAGCATACATTTACAAATGATATGATATAAAATGTTTTAAAATATAATTTTAAAGAAACATTAAAAAAATGTTAATCTCGCAGCATGAAGCTAATATTTCACCTTAAAACGGCACCACATTTACATTCTGCCTCCTGTAAGCTCTGCACCATTGAATGTACAACGCCAAAATCCAGTAAGAAGCTGGAGAATAACTCCAGCCTTGTTGGTGCAGAAGAATATTTCCTCACTGGTTTAGCAAATAACGAAGGAAAGACATCACAGGAGTGTTTGTTGAGCACTGAGGTTCAACTAGTACAGAGCAGTAAATAGCACACCAAGTTTAAACGAGGACAGAGAGCTTAAATGAGCAATCGTGTGGTCGGACTTTTAAATGTTTATTTTGATCCAATTTTTCCTCCTTTTTTCGTCCACGTTTATAATAAGCTTTAAATGGCAGAATAAAAGCCAAATGACTTCCAAATGACCTACATAACATAACACTGAAATAATTTATCTTTCTTAGGAGAGTATTTGAGAACTTAACTTTTTTGGAGAACTGCATTTAACATTCTCATGACCTTCTTAAGTGCTTATCTTAAGGAAACCTTTGTGAATCTGACCACTTGACTTTAAAAAGATGAGACATTGAATTTTCTTGAATCAAATGTGTACATTATTTTCACACATAATCGATTCAATGTAACTTTCAATATTATAAACCAGTCAATCTCAAATTGGTACTCGGGGCCACCTACACAGCCTACAGTATGGGCTGCGAGTTCAATCTGGACCTTCTGGGGGTCCTGGAGGACTGGTTTGAGAAGGACTGTTATAAATTGTGCATTTAAAATAGATTTGTTAAATATTTTAAGTATTAAAAAACAACAGAAATCATAAAATGTAATGATCTATTTAAAATCACTTTCTGTCAATTTATCTGCTTCCAAGTAAGCTACAAATAAATTCTGGATATTATTTTTTAATAACTTCATTTATTGTCATTGTAGCAATTATCTGTTAATCTGCACAGCCTATTGCAAATTGACTCTGAATAAAATCTTTAAACTGATACTTCATTGAAGGTAGGAAAATGTTTACCTTCTGCTGTAAAGTTGCAAGTTTGGAGATAACATCGTTCAAAACATTGATTCCAAACTTTTGAACACGTCTCGATTAAATATATGTTTTTTTTTTGTGCACACAACTTGGCCTGTTAGTAGTAGTCATCTTGAATTATCTAAACAATCTGAAACCTAGGTCGGTATCTCAACAGAACACAATACTTCCCCACATAAATTATTCATAAACAAAACCGGGAAAGACCAAAAACCGCCTCTGTGATTTACAGTGATCCCTGTGTTTTGTCAGCCTCATTAAAGTTAGATGAAGCCCCTTGTTTTGTAACTGTTGGAATTTGGAATCACGCTCGCTATTTGAAGTCTGTCCCAAAAACCAGCTGTGACAAAATCAAACACTCCAACTAAAAGCGGCCTTGGCTGACCTGGAAAAGAGCTAATTTCCCATGCTGCCGCTTTGACCGAGCCACCATTATGATCATTAAGGCTCGAAAAGGCATTAAGCTCTGCAGAATAATGTGTGTAAGCATGCGTGTGAGTTATTGCAGTTGCAGCGAAAGCTCCCTCACCTCCAAAGTAGGAGCCGTCTGATAGTTTGGTCTCCTTGTTGCCTTTGGTGAGCACGCTGACCACTCCATGCTGGATGAAGTACATCTTCTTCCCGATGGTGCCCTCTCGGATGATGTAGTCTCCTGGCTGGAACACCTCGAAACGAAGCTTTGTGAGCATCGACGTCACAAAGTTAGGGTCAGCGTTGGCAAACAAAGGCATTGAAGCCACCAGCTTCCGACAATTGAAGTTGATGATTTCCTGCAAACATGAGAGACAGTTCAAATGAATCTTTTATAAAAATCATCATTATACTTTTTCACCATTAACCCCTAATGGTAATTAAAACAACAATATTAGAGGCAGCAGTGATTTGGTGGTTAGCAGAAAAAGATTAAAAAAATTACCTTTATTTTTGAAAGTAGATTGTTGCCCCACCTAGGATTTTTTGTTTCATATATCACAAAATTATATGTTGACCCAAATATGAGTGTATACTTCATTAAATACTCAAATAATACCCTAAAATCAGAGCTGCACTGATTGCAATTTTCTTGACCAATTCTGATTTTTTTTAAGTCTTAGTTTTAAGACCTACCGATTCCGATTTAGACCAATTCCCAATTTTCATTGAGAACATACACCAAAATTAATATTCTGGTACAAATTATAGATACATTTTATTTTTTATAAAATTCTCAAATCTAAAAATGAAGTACAGTATTTGTACTGGCTTGAGAGCGGATTCTGGTAGGCCGCTTCAGTGCCATGACATGAGATTAAACAATTCTGGTAACACTGCATTCGAGAAGTATTGTTTATTTTGTTTTGTTTATGTTGGGCCTGGGTAATGTATCAAGTTTCTAAAACCTCCATCCTCGACTACATGAAACTGGCTGGTCATCCACTGCTATGAATTCCATTATTTTCCCCATAATGGCTTTAGTCTTTCTACTGCTGTAGAAAGATAGCAGAGGCTGCTGGCTTGTGTCTGGTTCTGTGCTCTTGCTAGTTATAATCCCATTGCTTGCTTTAGCCTCTTTGCTAGCGACTGTGCATATTCAGCAAGATTTTTAAGTGTCTTATTAATTTGTTGCTCCGAATTTTGTTGTCGTTCCTCCATGGCTTACTTTGGCATTGCAGGTCCTGCAAATTACGAGCTCGCTGTCATCTTCACTTGCTGTATAGAACTTTCATGCTTACGACCTACTCGTTTTGTGTATGTGTGCTTCACCGGTCACTGGCCATCTTTAATTAAAACTAATTATAACATTCCAATTGACCAATTGATCACCTTTAGATATCAATGCATCATGATTTATACATCCCTATTGCTTCCACAAACATAACTAATTTGATTTATACACTCATACTTTTCAAGTTGATATTAAAACTCCAACAATAGTAATCAGGATTGTCCAGCTTTGGTTTCTTATAATTGTTCCACACATCACATTAACAAAATAATGTGCAGCAATCATGATAAAAAAAAAAGTCAACTAGAAGGCATGAACCAGTTCACTGAATATCATGCAACCCCCGCGCACACAGGAGAGATTATTTGGTGAGGGTTTTATCTGCTCTCCATCTGTCCATGCTCACCTCCCTGAGCGGCTCGTTCAGCTCCCCCAGGATGCTCTCCTCGTCGAACATCTTGCCCTGGTACCGGTGCTCATAATAATCATGGATTCTCTGTCGCATGTCAGCCGGCAGCTTGTGGAAGGACATATACTGCTCCACCTGCTTATACTGGAGAGACAGAGATAAAGAAAGGAGGGGAGGGGGTTACTC
Organism: Salminus brasiliensis; assembly: GCF_030463535.1. Lineage (NCBI taxonomy): Eukaryota > Metazoa > Chordata > Actinopteri > Characiformes > Bryconidae > Salminus > Salminus brasiliensis. The sequence continues at coordinate 27,204,336 of NC_132890.1, read as the reverse complement.
CAACAGAGCTTACATGAGACCCACGTTTTTTTTTAATAATTCAAAATAATTTCACTTGGAAAGAAATAAAACATTTATTTGTGTGTGCACTGAATGTATGCACTCCTAAAAAAGTTCTTCAAGGGTTCTTCATCACAACGGTCCTATAAAGAACTGTATAGAGCACTGAAAGAAAAATCTGAATGTGTTTATGGTGATTTGCCTGGTAAAAGGTTCTTGATGGAGAAACTGTTATTCATTGTTTTTTTATGGTTCATTGTGGCCCCCAAAAAAGGTTTCTACTACTGTCATAAGGCAAAGGAACCTTTTTGCTTTGAGTGTACCCTTAATATAGGGCCACAAACACTCAATGACACACAAAGTGCATCACTGGTTCTTAGTATGGTGAGGTAGTTCTTCTCTATGGTGGAAGATTTGTTGTATACGTTTCTTCAAAGAATTTTTTTTATGAAAGAATGTGTCTATATAGCACTGAAAAGGTCCCCACTACTGTTTTGAGATGAAGAACCCATATAGACCTCTTTAAGCTTAGAGTGTACCTCTTAAAATGATTCTTAAAAGGGGCCTTTAGTAAAGGAAATGGTTCTATATAGAACGTTCTTTGAAGAATTTATTTCAATACCTATTTGTTTGGTAAAACCGCTCTTCTCTGTGATGGAAAAACAGTTTGTATGTTTTAAGAAATGGTTCTTTATAGCTCAAAACACTTTGTGTACCCATTAAAAACGGTTCTTCAATGGGTCATTAGTAAAGGAAATGGTTCTATATAGAACCATGAACATCTTTGGTAAAACATGCCCTCAGGCCTGTTGCATCAAAACACCAGTACTGTATTATATAGTTACATACTGTGTTTCAAATGGACTGTTCATGGATTTCAACAACTGCCTAATGGCTTCCATTGTATGCAAACTTAGAGGCGACAACTTTTTGTTTGTGATAATTTACTGACTAAACAATACAGATGCAGTAGATAAAGACTTTACAGTGAAGTATTCCTTCAATGATATGTGAATTGAATTACACTGAGGTATGTACAGTCCTGCAGAAAGAGTTGTTTTTGTAGAGATTTTGATTATTTGACCTTCAAGGCATATTTCATTACATAGAGCTTCACAAGCCAGATTTACAACATCTAAATAAACCAGCAGCAGCAGCAGCAGCAATATTACAGGGCATGTTTTGACCTGCCTAACTGTGGCCTGCACTAGGCCCAAGCATGTGACATAAACACGTGTGTGTGTGTGTGTGTGTGTGTGTGTGTGTGTGTGTGTGCGCATCTATACATTCACGTGTACAGTCTCAACTGGCTCATTAAGTGGTAACACCTCTAACAGGATGTATGAGATGGACCAAGAATGATGTAATAACACACACACTGTTTACATTATGTCATTAATTATATATATAAGAAAAAAAAACTAGAATTTGGCTTTGTTGAAAGATATGTTAAGCTTAAACAGTCTGTGAAAAGAGAAATCCTCATCTTAGGCAGGTTTGGGAAGAGTGAGTGATTGAGCAAAAGGAAGAATGCACCACTCTCTATGAGGGAAAAGAGGAAGGATTTAGAAAGAGAAGAACTGGGCATGAGGTTAACGGAGGAATCTTATTAGCATTAGCAAGGGCGTCAGTATTGGCAGTGTTTAGTGGAAGATTCAGTGGAAGTGCTGTATATCATGTTTATACTGTTATACCCAACCAGTCAAATGCTCATCACTCGTCATACCATCATGGCTTGCTAATTATTTTACAGTAATAACTTCCATGTGTGTGTAATGTGAACTTAAACAGTTCAAATCAGCTCTATTATAAGATGATTGTATTAAATACTTAAATTAATTCCATTTTCATTTTTGTCAAGACATATTTCTTGAGATTTAAATATCAAAATCTGAGAGGCATCGGGCATATGAGGCATATTAGATATTATTCTAATGATATCTTAATCAGTTTGTTTCAGTCAGTTTGGTTACCCCGGTCAAATGACATATAATGTTGATTTACTAACTGTAAATAAGTAACACTTAATAAACTTTTACTATTCTTCCCAATAAATTCAATTCAGCTAACTGCCCAAAATACCAACCACAATTAGGTTTGATTCCTGCAGATGATTTGTTCATTTATTTTTATTTAGAAAATGAACAAATCATGTCGAAACTATTGCATAATAGTTGCATCCGTTGCGCAATCTCTTCAAGACAGACAGTATATTTACTGCTATATTTTTTATTACTGGGAAAAGATGTTTCCAAACTTTTGAATGGTAACTAATTGAAAATGACCCAGAATAACTAACATCATACCATATTGTTAAATAAACATAAATGAATGCTACATTTTTTCCTTTTCCTGAAGCTCATTTTTTAGGGCAGTGATGATATTTCATATTACAATTGGAACCCAAAACAACCCTTCTGTGTCAGCATTAATATGAGCTTGAGCCAACCATGAAAAGGAGTGTGTGTGTGTGTGTGTATGTAAAAACAGGTCTTACTCAGCCCGGGTGCTGCGGCAGATCAAAAGCCTTCAGAATGCTGAACACTGGCACGTATTTCCTCTCTGACCTTTCCGAGCATAAAACACACTAAACACCTTCAGAATGCAAAACAAAGGCCTTACGCAAAGCCCAAGCAAGCAGCCAACCAGCCACAGCCCAGTGCACACACCACGCTCATTCACACACTAGGGCCAGGCATTAAGGCCAGCATCGCAAAATCAGATCAATATGTCCACGGGTGGAGGGTTTCGGGTTTGAACCCACGGCTACCGTGTGTTTTATTTATTATTTTTCCTCCTTAATCCTGGCACATCACGTCATTAGGCAGTCTCCCTCAAAGTACCCCAACTAATAATAGCTCCCATGGCTAATGAATGCACTGAAATAAATGTCATGGCTGGCTATAGGGGATGTTAGAAAGGTTGCTGTTGCACCTCTGGAATGGCAGTTGGAGGACATGGGTTAGTAAATAAAAACAGCACATGTTGTTTTACTGGCGCAAAAAAAGAGCAAATGAGCCTTCCTGATGTGTTTTCTAGACTAATTAGTAATTAGCACCCACAAGTTCCTGTTGGGAGGGAGCAATATGGTGGAAATGTAGCACCACAATACTTAAAGACATTTTTACAATATGTGCACATTTATATATTCCACAATCAACTGTGAGGGGTACTGTTAAAAAGTGGACGCATTTAGGAATCACAGCAATTCCACCATTAAGCGGCAGACCATGTAAAGTTGCAGAGCGGGGTTGCCAAAGTTCCAAACATGCTCTGGCAATAACATCAGAACAAAAACTGTGCCAGAAACTTTATGCCACGGCTTTCCATAGCTGAGCAGCTGTATGAAAGCCTTACGTCTCCAAGCACAATGCCAAGGGCCAGATGGAGTGGTGTAAAGCTGGACTCTGGAGACGTGGAAACGTGTTTTGTGAAGTGGCGAATCCCGCTTCTCTATCTGGCAGTTTCATGGACAAGTCTGAGTTTAGTGAATACCAAGATACCAAGAGAACGATACTTGCATGACTGTCCTGTGCCAGCTGGAAAGTTTGGTAGAGGAGGGAACATGCTATTGGGTTGTTTTCCAGAGTTTGCCTGTAAAGGGAAATCTGAATGCTTCAGCATGTCAAGACTGTATGCTTCTAACTTTGTCAAAACTGTTTGTGTTCAGAAAGCAAGGTCCATAAAGACATGGTTGGGTGAGTTGGGTGTGGAAGAACCTGCCTGGCCCGCACAGGGCCCTGACCTCAACCCCATAAAACACCATTGGGATGAACTAGAATGGGGATTGAGAGCCAGACCATATCATCCAACATCAGTGCCTGACCTCACAAATGCTCTTCTGGATGGATGGGCAAAACGTCCCAAAGACACACTCCGAAATCTTGTAGAAAGCCTTCCCAAAAGAGTGGAAGCTGTTACAGCTGTATACAGCTGGATGTGGAATAGGATGTCATAAATGCTTCTGTAGGTGTAAAGAATAGGTGTCGAAATATTAGTCTCAAGCTGCCCATCAGTCAGTTGCTTGTTACAATGAACTGGTCATGGCTGCTTATAGGCTGGATATATTCCAGGAAATATTCTGGACACTGCTGTATCTCAACTCACCTGAGTGAGTTTTTATAAGTGCCTTCCTGCCTTGTACAATGCTACAGCCCTGTTGCTTTAGCCGCTATAAAACAGAGCAGACGCTAATGTCTTCTGAAAGGTCCCATAAAAAGACCAATAAAAGAGTTAGAGAGGGAAAAATGTGTCAGAGAAAGAAGGGAAGAGATGAACCATCTCTTATCAGCAGCAGCCAAAAGAGGAGTTCTGAGAAGAGCAAAAGAGAGAGAGAAAGTGGAGAAATAGAGAGAGAGAGAGAGAGAGAGAGAGGCAGAGAGACAGAAGGAAAGGAAAACCTGTTGGTCCCCTGGGGAGTGTTCTCTAATGAGTGTGTGTATGTGTGCGTGTGTGTGGGCTCCCTCAGGAGAAGACCCAGTGATGAGCTGCCCACAGCGCAGCCTGGGGGAAAACAGAAAAAAACACTACTCTCCTTCACCATGACACACACACACACACACACAATGCATTCTCTCTCCAACATGTGCATTTAAACACACTTGATGCTCGCACTTCCAAATGGTTGTGTGTGTCTATGTGTATGTGTGTGTCTTACGCACTGTCCAGCGGGAATGAAGAATGCTGGTGGATGAGTTTGAGGATCACATCAGCAGCACTGACACACACATGTCCGCGTAAAAAAGGGGCATTGGAGAGACTAAACAAGTCATCACAAATCGTGTATTGTGACGTTATTTTTATATATGATGTTATATATAAATATACACAGAGACAAATCAGAATATTATGTTTGGAACAAACTCAGGCTCAGCCTGTTTCTCTGCATACTATTTTAGCCTCCTATTGCCCTTTCAACAGTCAGGGCTCCGCAGGACCACCACAGAGCAGGTAGCATTTGGATGGTGGGTCATTCTCAGCACTGCAGTGGCACTGACATGATGGTGGTTTGTTAGTTGTGTGTGTAGTGCTGGTATGAGTGGATCAGACACAGCAGTGCTGCTGGAGTTTTTAAACACCTCCGAGTCGCTGCTGGACTGAGAATAGCCCACCAACCAGAAATATCCAGCATCCTGTGGGCAGCATCCCATAACCACTGATGAAGGACTAGAGGATGACCCGCACAAACTGTGAAGCAACAGATCTACAGTACATCTTCAAGGTGGACCAGCTAGGTAGGAGTGTCTAAAAGAGTGAACAGTGAGTGGACACAGTACTAAAAACTCCAAACTGCCCACTAGTACCAGAGCAAAACACACTAACATACCACCACACCTTTAGTGTCACTGCAGTGCTGAGAATGACCCACCACCAAAATACTGCCTGCTCTGAGGTGGTTTTATGGGGTCCTGACCATTGAAGAACAGGGTGAAAGCAGGCTAACAAAGTATGTAGAGAAACAGATGGACTACAGTCTGTATATTTATGTCTATCTCTCTATCTATCTATTTATATATACAGGAATACGTGATTCTTTACACGCATAGCTCTATTATAAACAAGGCTCTTTATGGAACAGATAGTGGTTCTTCTATGGCATTGCTCAAAGAACCCCTTGAAGCACCTTTATTTTAAGTGTATTTACCATATATAGACCTCTTTCTCTTTTTCTCTTCTCACTCACTCACTCTCTCTCTCTCTCTCTCTCTGCTTAACATTAGAAGGAGTGAGAGTGTGAGAGTGTTATGAATGTTTAACTGGGTGATATTGAAGTGAAATGTGCTGGAAACTCTGACACTGAACGCTAAACGATAAAAGGAGCCCGTAGGACTTCCCCTTTTCTCCCAGAGGATTGCATCTGAAATTCACCATCACCACCATCCACAGTTCCCTCGCTCCATCTCTCCACACCCCCCCCCTCCCCGTCTTCTGCTCTTTCTGTCAGTCATTGATTTGAAGCAAGAAAAGAATTATTTGACCCGTGCTTCACTGTTATTCTTCACACACAGAAAAAAGACCTCATAGTGAATCCCCCCTCCTCCTCGTCCTCCTCCTCTCTCTCTTATTGTCTGACATCTTCTCATTCTTCCACTGGATGAATAGTCTTCCCTTTTATCTCTCTGATTCTCTCTTTCTCTCGTCCACTTCTTTTTTTTTCTCAGAAGGTGCGGATCTACAATAGGCCTCCCTTCACTCTTCATTATAGCGGTGTTATGTTCAGTACAGAGCTTAGCTGACATTCTATGCCCTGACCTTTTCTTGCACATGTGAGACATATAGGTATAGATCATGTTCAGTGTAAAAATATTCCATAAATTATGGCATTATGTCATCCTAAAACTCTTTTTACTTTGTAACACTTACTTTTTTTAAATAAGTAATAGAAATGCTCCAGAATGAAGTACATTAAAGATGCCTTATCATGGACCACTGTTGAGCCCTTGAGCAAGGCCCTTTACCCTCTCTGCTCCCCGGGCGCTGGAGTTGGCTGCCCACCACTCTGTGTGTGTGTGTGTACTCACTGCCCCTAACACATGTGTGTGTGTGAGTGTATGTTCACTACCAGATGGGTTAAATGCGGAGGACACATTTCGCTGTACACTGTACAGTGCCAAAAACGTGCACCTTTACCTTAACTTTGCCAACAGTACCAATTTTCTCCCCAGAAATACGAGTGTAGTGTAACATGGAAAAAAGTGTACTGTTCACTTTCCAGTCCATATATAAAAACTATAAAGTCTATAAAACAGTATTTTTTTTCTGTAAAAAAAAAATCTATATATTTAAATTTAAAAATTTAAATAATTGTCTGATTGAGCTGATGGAACTTGTCAAATAAAGTAAATACAAACTGTGCTGTGAGCGCCCCCTCATGGACAGCTGTTTATGTACATTTGCTGACAAGCTGAGAGATACAGAGTGGCCTCTGAAGTGGAATAAGCATGTGGACTGAGGTGGTACAGGATGTTACATACATATGACTCAAGAGGTGTTGTGAGGCTCCACCTTAGTTTGGTAGTACAGTAGCAGTGTTACGGCCAACGACAGAAATGCCATCCTCCCTATTACAGTCAATGGGGCATCAGCATTCTGACTCTGAAGCTGCTATTGTAAGGTACAGTTGGTACATATTGTTATTTTAATGGGGGGGGGGGGGGTGTATAGGCTATAGATAGTAGAATTAAGTAAAGAAAGTTTAAATATATAAACTAATATAAAGAATAAGGGGGGGTATAAGAATTTGTTACAGCAGTGATGATCAGTTAGACTTTGATATGTGGTTGGCTTTGGGTGACCAAATTTCAATGTCAGGACATCTAATGCCAACGTCAATGTGACACAGAGTATTGGCGACGGCTAATGTTGATATCTAGTTGGTTGAAATGTTGAAATGTTACGTAACCAAAATCCAACATCTTCAAAATGTCATATGCAAGCGTTTTATTCACGTAAAACACCAATATTTAGTTGTGAGGTATGGTGATCAGAACCCAACATCTGCTAAACGCCATAATGTTAACGTCTCCACACTGCGAAATTCTATCAGTGTTAGACGCTGATATGTTTTAGGTTTTAGGTCATGCTTGTTAAGTAACCTAAATTCAGTGTTTGACTAACGTTGGAGTTTGATGTCAGACCAATGCTGTTTTTTGATGTATATGTGATGGCCTTACCATCAACCATGAGTGCTCACCTACAAACTACACCCACCACATACACACACACACATATTCAAGCTTACACACAGGGCTCACCTCTTGGAGAGCCTGTTGATTCTTAATCAGTTCCTGATCTTTGATCATATTCCAGGAGCATACACACACACACACACACACACACACACACACGCACACACACACACAATGCATCTGATTACTTGTTGTAATATAACCACAGCACAAAAGTGCACTTAAATGTTTTCAAAACATAGTCAGATTTATGTTGTAAATATACTAACAAATGTATGTACTCACTTAAAGTTCAACTGCACTGATGTTGGATTTACTGATTTCTCTCATACTGATGTTTCTCTACAAGTCCAGTAACTGAGTCAGCTGTGCTGCTTCTATAATATACAGTGGGTTTGTGTGTGGAATACAACCTATTTGAGTGAACCTCACAACTTTCCCATTGGCTCCTGCCACTACCTATTTGCATACTGAGTGTGTCTGTCCCCTCTTTACTCACCATCAGTGTGAAGCACTTCACTCCAGGCTCTTTGCCCCTATGTATTCACTTGTTTTTTGTGTCAGATCATACTTGCACTATATCATTAAAACTTACTATTTGCTCTTTTTTCTTTTTTTTACAGAAAGCATCTTAAACAGATAAACATAAAGGACAAACCTAATTCACATAAACACTATTTATAGTCAGTGTCCAACCTGTGGGAAATGATTGATAAGCAGGACAGTGTTTCACAGGCTGCCATTATGAATTGACAACACCATGACCTACCCACCCAAGATTTCAAAGACCATTAACATGTAGCCACACTCAAGAGCACAGAAATTGGCAACTTGTTCTTACAGCCTTCAAGCTTTTGCACTTTAAACCACAAGTGAACATATAGGGAAAGGTAGCTTAGGGAAAATGGCTTCACACTGATGGTGAGTGAAAGGGGAAAGCCAAGCCCAGTATGTAAATAGTTGGTGGCAGGAGCCAATGGGAAAGTTCTCAAATAGGTTGTATTTCACACACAAACCCACTGTATATTATAGAAGCAGCACAGCTGACTCAGTTACTGGACTTGTAGAGAAACATCAGTATGAGAGAAATCAGTGAATCCAACATCAGTGCAGTTCATTTATTTGTGCTGTTTTTTAAGATCACATGAGCCAATCACTGTTCATTTACCAATGACAATCCACTAAACTCAATTATTATAAGTTAATTGAACTCAGATCTGTAAAATGATCACAAACTCAGTTGAGTAATATGTGGGATAGCTCCAGTTTTACTACAGACTTCAGCTTTTGGGAGCTTTAGAGAATTTATGTAGTAGCTGTTTAATATACTTTACAAAAACGTACAAAAGCCTATTTCAACACAAATATTTAAGAAGTATATTCAATTATAATTATAGAATTTATCTAAAAAAAACTTCATACTAATGTATTTCTAAAAATATACTGTATTATTTTAAGTGTGATCAAAGTTTACTTGCAAGTATTTGATGACATATCTTGCATTTTTAACATATTTTGAATAAATACTTAAATATGATAGTAAATGTATGAAATGTTTTCACTATGGCAACATCAGTTACTGATCCTTTTTTTTAAAATAAATTAGCCGGATTAAACAGGATTTTGATTAACCCTTAATTTATATAAGTAAATAAAATAAAAGTAACTGCAAGTGCAGCAATAAACAGCCTACGAATGCACTTGTATGGATGCCATAATTTGCACTGAGATCACTGAATTCAGACAGCTAGTACATTACACTCAAGGCAGAGCACAGTGACCAAGTGTAGACATATTAGCTTGTGCGTCGCAAAAAAGAAATTGTTGAGTAAAGCACTGCTTTACTGTTTGGGTGAAGGCCTTCGCTTTTCGTTGATATGGCAATTTTAATTGGTTCTGTCTCTGATTCACTGATTATGACTCTCTGTCGCCTGGCCCCCAGCTTAAATAGACATTCAGATTCAGGTTCTACTGCCGACTCTATGGACCCTATTTTAGCTCTCTTTTGGCGACCCTTCAACTGCGGACCTTAATTTAGGGCGTGCCGATGTGTATTACAATGATGGGGAAAGTACACCTTGTGCGTCTCGAAACATGCAAAAGGCATGTACTAAGTCTCTTAATTAATCAGGGATGTGTTTTGGGTGTAACATGCAATAAACTAATCAGCGTGTCACTCGCCATTCCCTTAAGAGCCAGGTGCGGTCTGACTTTGACGGATTGCTATTTCAATGGCTCAAAGCGGGGGTGTAAGATCGTTGGGCACCCGCCTGTGTTGACAGTTTACTGTGAACGTCTGACAGGGATAGGGACCTATGTATTTGGTGGGCTGGTTTGAGAGCTTTATTGGGACGGTACCATTAAAGATAAGAGTTATGAGCCGTTAATGTACTACTTTGTAAACACCTGGTTTTAAACACATCGTAGTTGTGATGACACAACCATAAACCATTTACAGACCACCCACTCAGCCTACAGCAGTTTGCCCTCATTTTCCTTGTACACTGGTCAGCCAGTCAGAACAGAGGTTATTTACATATGTCAGTCTAAAAGGCACAGTAACAATGAGTGATGACTGTAAATGACGAAATAAAGATGTAGAAAATGACCTCTAATAAAATAACAGGCTGGTGCTGAAAATCTTGAGTGTATCTTGAGAATTTTTTTTTGGAGATTTAAGAGATTTTGACATCTAGTTGTTTTTGTTAAGTAACAAAATACGGTCCTGGTTTGCAAATGGAAAACCTGGAATGATTAAACACTGCCTGCTGCCAACCCTGTCTCCTCATGACTGTCTGTCTGTCTGTGTCTGCCTGCATGCCTCACTCCATACCTGCAGGATAAATCCATTCATTATGAGCCTCAGACGGGTAATCACCTTTCAGTCGCAGGGGAACAGCCCTGAGTCTGTCACTCAACTCAATTCAGCACTTACCTCCCAGGAGGGAGCCAATATCAACACACACACACACACACACACACACACACACACAGAGAAAAATACAAAACACACACATCCAGACCCGTTAGTCCACAATCTAACCTTCTCTCCGTTTTTTACTCCCAAACATGCAAATTTTCTTTCCAAATAAAACATGAATAATTTATGTCTCAAAAGAGATGTCAGCACTTAATTATCATTTCTAAACATTTATTTAGATTTTCACCCCCTCTCTCTTCCTCTCTCTCCCTCCCACCCTCTCTTCCTCTCTCTCCTTCCCACCCTCTCTCTTCCTCTCTCTCCTTCCCACCCTCTCTCTTCCTCTCTCTCCCTCCCACCCTCTCTTCCTCTCTCTCCTTCCCACCCTCTCTCTTCCTCTCTCTCCTTCCCACCCTCTCTCTTCCTCTCTCTCCTTCCCACCATCTCTTTTCCTCTCTCATTCCCTCCCTCTCTCTTTCTCTCTCTCCTTCCCACCCTCTCTTCCTCTCTCTCCTTCCCACCATCTCTTTTCCTCTCTCATTCCCTCCCTCTCATTCTGTCTTCTCTTTGTCTCTCTTCTCTCTATTGTTTATCTCCCTCTCTCATACACAATATTTCTCTCCTGCTCTCTCACAAAACAAAACACACACACATCTTACTCTCTCTTTTTTCCTCTCATCTATCCTTCTCACTATTTCTCTCTCCCTCTCTTCTCTTTCTCTCACTCTCTCAAACACACACACACACACACACACAATGTCTTTCTCTCTCTTCATCTTTTACACAATCTCTGTTACTCTCTTCTCCTCTCTCTCCCACTCTCTCTCTATCCCATATCTATCACTAGTTCTCTCTTTCTTAAACAGTCTCTCTCTCTCTCTATTCTCTCTCTCACACACTCTCTCTCTCCCTCTCTCACACAGGGTCACACACTCTCTACCTCTCTCCTTCTTTTACATAATCTCTCTCTATTTCTTGCTCCTCATGTCTCCTTCTCACACAATCTCTCTCTCTCCCTGTCTCCCCCCCCCCCTCTCACACACAATGTCACTCTCCCTCTCTCCTGCTCTCTTACACAGAATGTCTCTCTCATTGACAACACCCCCCCCCTTCTTTCTCAGTGTGCAGTAAAAAGGGATTTCACAGATACACTGGGCTAATCATAGCCTTGAACACACACACACACACAGACTGTGCAGCATAACCCATGGTACTTTCTGATGCTCTCTCCTGTTGGTGTTTTGAGTGTGATTTTGAGCTATTGCTGAAAGTCTAAACGTGGTAAAGTTAACACATCCACTCCAGTGTCCAGACGCACCACTGATTCTTTCAGATGTCCTGCAGTCTGAGCTGTAGAGGATCTGAAAGCAACCCCTCTGTTTGTAAACTCACACTCGCCAAGGCCAGCCATGCCTTGACCATCAGTGACATCATTTTTTGTGGTACCCATGGTTACCACTATTCATGGCACTGCAGTGCTTGGTAGAGTGCCCCCTATAGCACTGTGAGTGCCCATTAGCCCAAGAATCAAGTACCTTTGTAATTATTTGTATACATTAGCAGTGTTGTTGTAGAGCATCTCTGCTGCTGCTTTGGCAACAGTAGTGATGCATTCACAGTCACTTCATGCCAATAAAGGCATCCATCTGTTAGTTCCCTTAAGCTCTTTTTCCTGGTTTGGGACGACAGGGGTCCAGAGTCTATGTGGAATCATTGAGCACAAGGCAGGAATACCCCTAGACAGGGTACCAGTCCATCACTTGTTACCACACACACCTATTCACTCAGATACTCACAACTAGGAGAATTCTATTACAGCTGTAACTTACCATGTTAGTTTTTGGGAGGCGAGAAAAAACCAAAGTACCCAAGGGGACAAGGGGAGAACTCAACAAAGTCCTCACAGACAGAAGCTGAAGCCTCTGGAGCTGTGCAGCACGCATACTACCTGCTGCACCACAGTGCTGGCCTGATAAATGATCATATATAGTTTCATTAACACCAGTCTTAATGACTCTGGACTTTGTCCTAACATGTCTTGACAGAACGTCTGATTTCTCTAGAGAAACTCACTGAGAGTCCCACACCCCCCTACAACCCCCCCCCCCCCCCAATAAAAAAAAAAAGCTTTCTTTGGCTCCTAGTGGCTCAGCAGATGAAGGCGCTGACACAATGGTCTGAGGACTGCAGCTGGCGGAGCCTGGGTGAGCACAACTGTCCACGCTTTCGATGGGTGGGTAGGTGTTATGCTCTCCCAATGTTGACCAGCCCAGGGATCTGTTAGCTGATGTATCAGAGCTGGGGAACTGATGCTTTTCACCAAGCATGTTGGCTGCCTAGTGATGCTGCATCAAAGAGGTGTCTGATTTCACAAGTATTGGAGGAGGCATGTGCTAGTCTTCACCCTCCTAATGTTGGGAGCATTAAGTAGGTGAAGACTGGGGTAAAAAATCACCCACCCCACACTCAGAGTCCCTATTAAAACAAATTTGCTGATGCCAATACCTGCCGCACTCTTAAATAAAAGAGAGAGAGAGAGATAGAGAGAGAAAGACTGAGACAGGTTAACTAGGGCTGTGTACCACTCCCCCACACACACACATTTACTGAGCTCAAGGCTACTTCCACAAAGCAGGTAATGTGGCCCAGAGCCCATTTTCCCCAAACCTATACCTGACATTCATCTAAACAGTTCATGCTCCTAAGCTGATACACATGTGCAAAAGGCCAATGCTTCACATGATGTTTCGGTTTCATCTTCTCCAGCATCACAGAAGCTATCAAGGAGTTCTAGAGTCTGACAGCTGGGCCTATCAACGAGAATGCGTTTGAGCTCGCTGTTAAAAAAGGAACGTTATTGGGCCACAGCCACTGCTTTGCTTTGCGTCCTTTATTTCTTTACAGCTTTTGATTTTCCTTTGACTGCAGCAGCGTCCTCCTGTGACCACATTTCACCTATTACTTTAGGAATTTCTTCAAACACAGAGCGGTTGTTGCGATACATGCCTTCTAATGTAGTTTAAAATATTTATATTTTAAACCAAATATACCAAATGTTTATGAGGTCTGTTACCTCACTAGCCCTCCACTGAAACCCTCCCTCACTGCTGTCTGTTGTCCATCTTCCTTTCTCCTCAGCGAATGTCTAGTTGGTATAAAAGTGGCATGAATTCCGATCTCACATCTCTTCCAAGTCACGCTGGATATGTATTCAGATTCTGTGTGTTTTCTGCAGGTTCACACTGACACACAGATAATACATCTGTGTCACGTGCGAAAAAAAGAATGGTTTGGGACACTTTTACCTGCTGTGTAAAAGCAGCCTTAGAGGACTGAGAGAGCAAGAGAGAGAGAGAGAGTGAGAGAAAAAGTAAGAGAGACAGCTGAAGCAGTCTGCACTAATGTCTGCTGAGAAAGCCTCAGGCCAGACTTTAACAAATCACTCTCCATATAAAAACACACCCACACGAATCATTTTTGGGTTCAAGTCTTGTGTGAGAGGCTTTGAGTAAGAGAGAGAGAGAGAGAGAGAGAGAGAGAGAGAGAGAGAGCGAGAATAGGGAGAACACAAAGCACTTTCATCAATTGTGACATAATATTGGAGCAGAAACATCTTCCAGTCATCTTGCAGAGGCTTCCACACAGGCACATTTACATTTAGCAAAACATCAGCGCCCATTAAATCTGTCTAAAGCCACACAATCACTGCACCACGTCTTCTGTGGATACGGAATACGGGTTTAATTATCGATTTAAAAAACTGGGACAGACGTTTGTGAAAATTGACTAAAAGCAAAGAAGAGCTTTGGTTTTCCTCTCCACACTAAAAAGAGCAGAGCTTGTTCGAGGGCATTTTCACACAAGATCTTTTTTCTCAGGCCCAGGTCTGCTTCCACCACGAGTTCAGTACGTTTGCTCAAGCTGTTTTTCGAGCCCGGGGGGCAGTCCAGAGCACCGATCTTGGGTCTTCCTAAATGGATATAGGGCCAGAAAACAGAAGCAGAGAATGTGGAAGGAGCTTCTGCCGGAGTTCTGCTGAGGGAATTGCAGGAGAGGAGCAGAAGACCTTAACTGCAAGTGTTAATTAGAGCTGTAGAGAGGAGGGTTCCACAGGCAAATCAGCGGCATTTTCTACTAATGCCATTTGGGGCCGGCATGTCACAACATGCTGCTTATCAACATACTTACACACACACACACACACACACCACACACACACACACACACACACACACATACATATATATATATATATATATATATATATATATATATATATATATATATATATATGCACAGTAGTTGAAGGTACGACTGAATGATATGAACCAAACAGTGATATTGTGTTTACACCCCTAAACACACTGCCTTGCGGTATATTCATTGTTAAATCAATAAGAGACCGTGGTTAAAGACACGTCTGCATTATTCTGACCACGATAATTGACTTTAGTTGGGTAACATGAACACAGTGATTCATCAAAACACACCCAGACACACTCATCTGGAACTGTGATTGATCAGGATGGCTCTGGGCACACAGTTCAGAGCATTGTGATTGATTAGAGGGCTCATTTGCATATTGCATGCTTTTGCAATGCTTTTAAGTCATTGCCATGTCAGTTCCTGCAAAATGCAAAAATACAAACAACAAAAACAAAAAAGAATAAAATGATAGATTCTTTTTGTCAATACATGACAGGGAAAAATGAACAAATTGAGCACTTAAAATAACAATAACAATAATAATAATAATAATAATAATAATAATAATAATAATAATAATAATAATGATACTACTACTAATAATAATAATAGCAGAAAAAGATCAACAAATCAATAAACCCTAAAATAGAAGAGAAATGTAAGATCCTTTATGGGAAATATGGGAATGGAGTTTGTGATAACTACCACAGTCATGATGAACAAAACAAGTTGTACTGTGTTTTTTGGATTCTCTCAATTATGATACCAACCATGTTACAATCTACATCATGCAAAAGGTGGAATTTTCATTATCTCTAACATGATGCAATGCAATCCACTGTCCCCCATATACACAGTCTATTTTCTCATTTCCTATGAAAAAAAAACCCCAGAAAGCCCTGGTCAGATCTGGTGGTTTGGATAGTTTGCTGGACTAACAGAGCTTTCTGAAGAGCAGAACTCATAGCTCTCACAATCATGCTAAAACGATTTGCCAAGGTCACGGACATCGTACGACCCGGCATTTGCTCTGGTGATATTGCAAAACAGCGTTACAGAAAGTGTAATTCCCTTTTACATAAGCAGTTATAAAACATGCCATAACTGCTCAGTGACACTGTTATATCAGTCTCTTGACATTAGGATATTACAAAGTCACACTTCTAATTCAACTCACCAGCTAATATTCACAATATTCCTACACTGTTAAAAGGATCTCTCTTAGATGTAGAAGATGTACTAATCTCCAAAAGGCATCAGGTTTTTAAGCAATATTAATTAATTTAAAAAAAAGGAAAGGAATGGAATGGAGCACCATGCAAAAGTTTGGACACTCCAAGAGATTTGAGCTCTCAGACAACTTTTACCGTCTTAATTAGTTTGTCATGTCTATGGCTAGTTTACAATCATTGTTAGGAAAGACAAGGTGATGCAAATTCTGATATTCTGCATCTTTAAACCTAATCCCAACAATACTCAGCTATGGGTTCCTCTAAGCAGCTGCCATAGTACTCGGAGATGGTCGGAGATGGTCACAAGAACACAGCAATGTGCCTTGAGTTAACAGGAACGGTAGAGGTCAAGTAAAAAACATTTAGAAAGAGTCAATCAAAACCCTTATTGGATGGCAAAACTTTCAGAAAGATGTAACAGACTGGAGTGGTGGTGCACTGTTCTACTGTGCAGCGACATCTGCACAAATATGACATTAATGGCTAATCTGTATTTAGAAGAAAATCTTCTGTTCTCCCCAAAAATCCAGGCTCTGTTCTCAAAGAAATAGCTAAACACGTCTGATGTCTTTTGGAAGTTAAATTGAAACTCTTTGTCTCAATGAGCAAAGGTTTGTTTGGAGAAAAAAGGGGGCAGAATTGATTAAAAAGAACACCTCTCCAACTGTAAAGGACATACATGGACCAATCTAGCTTTGGGCTTGTGTTGCAGCTAGTGGCAAGGGGAACAGGATCAAGATCCTAAACATTAAGATTCACAATGGACCATCTCAAGTGCAAGCTGAAGTTTAATCATGGCCCTTTCACAGTCCTTCTGTGGATAGACTTAAAAAAAGACCTGAACAGAGCAGTGTATAACGACAGCTAAAGAATCTCACAGAACTACAAGCTTTTTGCTTTTTGCAAGGAAGAATTGGTGAAATCCCCCCAAACAAAAATAAAAACAAGCATTTACAAACTGTGGTACCTGCCAAAGGAGTGTTACACAGTACTGACCATGCTAACTGACCGTGCCCAAACTTTAGCTTTGTTCTTGTTATTCTAAATCTATAAAAGATGGGAAATAGTCAGACATGTGGGAAATAGATTGCCAAATAATGTCATCTTTAACTTTACAATATCTATTTTGTATGTAAATTAGGTAATTTTTTATGCTCAACTATTCACAGTACCACATATTTTGCCCACGTTCACGTGGAACCCTTCTTTATACACTACGTTAGCAGTGTGCATGAATTATGTATATTTTTCTCACTGTGTCCTACTAGTCCTCTTGGCCATGGAGCTGAAGAGGCAGGAGAGCAGGAAATCATTGTCTCTGGGAGCGAGCTGCTCTGTTTTTGCCCTCAATCTTGTGAGTGTGATTGTCTTCGTGTGAAATGTGTCTCAACATGTAGAAAGAGAAAAGGGAGGGAGAGAAGAGAGAGAGAGAAACGAGCGGCTGAGTGATAGAGCGAGCCGCAGGGAAGCAGGGAGATGGTAAATTCCTCGGGGGAAATGGGTCAGCCTCTCCAGACTCGCACCTTATTATTGAGGGCCGGCTAAGACACATACTCAGCAGAGTTAGAGGACGCCGAGGAAGGGCACCAGGGGATCAGGTAGACGGTTGTCAGCTTCTACACTGAGCCCTAAAGAGCCTGGAGCGCTGGGTAAGGGTATCAACACATTAATCTTTCACACTGGGTATTTACACGTAATTAAATGGAAGAGAGTTTGAAAGTGGGAATGTGAGCTAGACTGGACAACTCAACAATCATTCCACAGCCAGTGTCAGAACCCAGTACCATGGTCGTTTAATTAAGGCTTCTGGGTGAACAAAAGCCGGGACATTACTAAGAAGCTAAAAAGAGCTGGTAAAAGTAACCTAGTACTGTCCCAGAAAAATATGTGCACAAAAGGATTCAAATAGTGGGCAGGGAAAGCAGGGAAAGCATAATGCAAGACATTGAGATGGTGTGTGTTTGGAGGGGATAACGAGTAGGCATGTCCTGACACAACCTGGACAATTGGTATTGAGCCGATCAAGTCATTTAATGGATTAATATCAGCTAGGAAAGAGATGATGAAAAATGCTCTGTCATGATATTAGAACTACTAAAATCATATTATATTATATTGTAATATTATAGATATATAATATTAATACTAATATTAGTAGTAGAATATTTTTCATGGTTTTCAGTGTGTGGCAGTGTTTATGACATGAAAAAATTAGACTATTATTTAAATCCTACTAGAAGCATAATACATGACATACATGTTTTACATAAAAAAGACTATAATTATGTAAATTATTTAAATAGCTGTTGAAATATAATGATAATACCATTTTTTGCTGGGATTCCTATAACAGTATATTACCCTGTATATAGCACTATTATACTGTAAAAAGTGTAACAGGGCAAATTAATTGATTTAAAATGATACAATATAGAAATACTATTCTGCTTTGCATTATTTTAAGCTCTACATAAATTTAAAACTTGCTATAAAGCAAACTGCTTGTTACCACATGATTAGAGTGCTTAACACAAAGAACTCTTTCTGTAATAGTAGCTCTTATAGCCTAATTTCGGTTAGCCTGTTAGTAAGGTTTTGACTGTCACATTAGCACTGAGCTAACAGCGGTGAAGCGGTGATGACAAAAAATTACAGAGCAAAATCAGAACCAGTCAACAGAACCAAAGTGTTGTTGTCATTCACAACAAACCATTCTGCATTAGCTCAGAAAGCCCCCGCTAATACCAACAAGACCCACAGAGCCACAGCAATAAGGTTCTGCAGTTCACCAATAACTACATCTAATTCATTAACCTTCCTTACGAGGGAAGGATTAGCTAGTGATAAATGGAAGAAACACATTGCCTAGGGTTGTACTGACGCAAAAGTGGTAGGAAGTGATAAGAGTTATTGATAATTGATTGATGATTGATTATTAATGGAAATAATACGATTAAAACTGGGCTTTGTATCTATAAGACACTGTAAAACGCTGATTTGAAGTGCTTTTGAGATTTGATTGATGTAAAACCCCAAAACTGTTATATTGCTTTGCATTGTCAGATGCAAGTCTTATATATACACAGTATATTACAATTCAATACCAATCCAGGTAAGCAGATTATTAATTATAATTTTTAAATGGAACTGGCAAACAATCTAATTACACTGTAATGTTGACCAAGTCTTATTTATGAAAGTCAATAAAATGTCTAAATGCCTACAGTGATGATCAATTTAATGTGGATAATGGAGCATCTGCAATGCTAGTGTGTCTACTGTGGTTAAGCTAACAGCATGCCATCAAATCACAGCCTAACAAGCCTCATTAGATTTTTCAAGGTCAGGTGGTAATTAATAACTGTAGCATGCATTGTAGCATTTTACCATTGCCTATTGTCTAAAATTGGTTAAAAACAGCCAATAAAAAACATATAATGATGTGCTTTTATCATCACATCAGGACTGTGGCAAGAAGCCTTTATAGGGACATCTCTAGTGATTATAGAATGAAAGGCATTAGGGGACATGACGATGGGATACTTTGCCGAGGGTGAAGTGATCATAGCAGTATAAGGAGTGACACAGGGCGTGAGAGATGGAGATAGTGTAACAGAGAAGCATTGCTGCAGGGTGCAGAGAGACAGAGACAGTTGACTTCTGGCTGTGCGTGTGTGTGTGTGTGTGTGTGTAGGGGGATGGGACAGATGAGTGTGTAAGGGCACTGATGAAGGGAATGACTGAAGAACTGAAACGAAGGAGTGTGACTCACCTCTGGCACACGACCGTTCAGGTCACTGAGCTGCAGCTAAGCTATCCTGAGGCTATTTAAACATTCCATTTGAGCGGAAGTCAGATGATGAAAATAAGGAATACCACTACAGGCAGTCATTACAGGATAAAAGATTCAGTCTATTCTGGTAAGCAAAGACTTGGACCTGATGCTAATCCAGTGACGCTCATCATTTGGTCATAACACCAGTCCCTTCAGTTTCACTCTGTGGTATCTGAAATGGATCACTGTAATTCTTGTAATTCACGGTAATTCTAATGTCCCATTAATCAACCTCTGTACTTTTAAACAGCAGATTAAAGGGTTTGATTCCAAAACATGTATGTAAAGCAATGTTAATGCCACATAAAATGTAGCACTTTACAACAACTGGTCATTATCTGTCATTATTACTGAAGGCAAAATGTATTTTTACTGTGTTAAATAGGGTTTTTGTTATTAGCATGTTCATAACTAGCAGTGATGTAAAGTGAAGTAAATAAATAATTGGCTTTTATAATTAATAATAAACTAAAAATATCTCTGTGTAGATATTCAAACATGCAATCTGGATCTGGTGGCTGTAAGTTAAGGCAGAAGGGAGGAAATCCTCAGTAAGCTTAGATGATCTCAGTGCCAGCCGACACAGACATTGCTGCTCATCCTTGTACTGATCATCACTGTTTCGTTCGCCAGTTTCTCAAGATCAGCGACCAACAAGTGTGTTTGAAAGGAAGGCACATGAATGAAAATCTACACCAATCAGCCATTACATTACCACCACTGACAGGTGAAGTGAAAAACATTGAATATCTTCATCCACAGTGGCATCTGTCAAGGGGTGGATATATTAGGCAGCAAGTGAACAGTCAGTTCTTGAAGGTGATGTGGTAAAAGCAGGAAAAATGGGGAGGAGTCAGACTCTACGCGACTTGCCAGATCCTGAAAAGTACCAAACTGTGATGGCTAGATGACTGGGTCAGTTGTGGGGTGTTCCTGGCATGCAGTGGTCAGTACCTAACAAAAGTGATTCAAGAAAGGAAACACCTGTGAACTGGCGACAGGGTCATGGGCACCTAAGGCTCACTGTTGCGATCACATTAATTATACACAATTATTATTGGAGCAGACTGACCAACCAAAAACCAACAAATATAAGTATGCCAAACATTGCGGGGGGGTTGCATTGTGCATGCTCTCTCCTCATTCATTCTGCTCCATTGGCTTTGTCAGTTCCTCTCCAGGCAACTGGAAACATTCGAATATTGATATTTGCAGAATGTTTAGTTGGTGTGCTCTGGCCTTAAGAGCCTCTATCTGCTGAAATGTAAGGTCAGCAAATTGCTGGTAAGGTGCTACAGATGTTTGCGATCAATGACTGAGCAATGTGGCATTTAGTGCATCCAAAATGCTTATGCTTAAAATAATCCTTGTATTTATTTTTTGGGTTCTTACGTAAAGACCATTTGCATTTTCACATTATTAAACTATGCGTGTATATGTGCTACACTTTATCTGGTGTGCATGTGCTAAACTGTTATATCAGACCATTTTTGGGGCAAAAACAAGATCAGAGGGTTGAAAATATTTGCCAAGCAGTGTATTTTAAGACCTGCTCAGATTGAAGCAGCTAACTGTCTCCTTCTCCTCCCCGTTAGGAAGCTAATTTAAAGGAGGGCTGCTCCGCTCTGACACACACAGAGGGTTTAACACACACTGCCATGCTGTAATAGAACGCTCTATTCAGACTAGATCATACTCAGCCCTTTCAGATGATAATTTCACCCGCCGCCTTTGTTGCAATTGCTAGTGTTTCCCTTTTTGTTCCCTTATATTGAGACGTGAATAATTCTGAAGGAGGTTTCCGTGCAGATCTGCTGCCTCAACTGCCTTATTCAAGGGTGAGACTATGGAATGGGCCAGCTCAAGCTCTCATCTCTCTTGATGCTCATATGGGCTGCAATAGGAGCCACGTGTCTCATCAGTGCATGGCTAATTACCTTACGTATCTCTGCACCCTGGGGAAGTATGTTGGGCATGGTGAATGAATGAGTGAATGGAAATTAGTGAGTATCTGAAAGAATGTGGAGGACCGTGATTCCAAGCTTCCACCTGGAGATTGAAAAGCTCCTGGAGACTAAAGATTATCCCCAAGAGAGTGCCATGATTTCTCCAACAGTTTTTGGTGCTTTGCATTAATGACACTATGTGCCATTTTCTTTATATTGTGTAATCTCACTATTCCTTAGTCAAGCATCCTTGCTTCCCTGCCGCCACAGGGTAGCTTGAAATTACGTATGTTCAAAGTACAAACTCAAGCTTTCCATTTATGTGATATTGTCAACATATGACAAATACAATACTATAAAATGTTGTTGGTAAATCCCTCAGCAATGTTAAGGCAGCTGGCCTTACACAGATGAACTTTCAGCAAAGCCTAACAGTTAGATTTTCTCATCATTTGCAACAGTAGCTATGAAAGAATATCAACTCAGTTCCTACACATATATAATCAGCTTGATTAGGCATGCTAGGTTTGACTTGGAACTAAACATCGCAAGGTTGGTGACCACTAGGGGCATCGATTTTGGAATTTCAGAATCGACTATAACTGATAATAAGTATGTTCAATAGTATGCACTCATTATTAAGTCTGAGGCTATTTTCAAATATAAAGTGTGCTTTATCATTATAATGCATAATTATAATTGTCTTATGGACTTTAATCCACTAATGTATGAATTCAGTGACAAAAGCATTAGTGAGGTCAGGATGTTGGATGATCACCACCCAACCTCATTTCGACTCATCCCAAAAGTTTTGGATGGAGCACCATCCATCATTCCAGAGAACACAGTTCCACTGCTCCACAGCTCAATGCTGAGGAGCTTTATACCCCTCTAGCCTACGCCTGACATTAGGTATGGTGCCAAAAAGGTTTATGTTCATCTGATTCAACGAATTTGATTTTATCGGCAGTGCTTCTCTACAGGGAATGCATTCATTAGAAGGGATGTCCACAAACTTTTGGACATATAGTACACATATCCTCTGGCCCACAATTTCCATATGAGTGTATCCTTATTAAAAACACAGCAGTTCCTCAAGTCATATTTCTGTAATAAATTAAATTCTAAAAACAATTCTGAATCACACTAAATCAATTAGATCCAATCGCAGTGAATTTCATCATGCAGTGAATAATTTCCTAAAGGAGATCATAATCAAATCAAATCATTTTGAGGTCAAAGATTTACACCACTGCTGATCACCGGAGTAAGAGAAGGATGTGTGTGTTTGCCAGTGTGTGCGTGTGTGTGTGTGTGTGTGTGTGTGTAAGTCTCTATAAGGCTTGAAAGTGTGGAGTGAGCGGACTATAGTAGCAAATCTAATTATGAAGACAATCACAGCCTATAAACCCTAAAGCCTGGTGTTAACATCAAAGCCCTTCCATCACAACCTGCTTATTTCTTCTTGTTTTGTGCTGCAGGTCAAGATGCTGTGGTAAGACTCGTGTGCTGAAAGCACCTGATATTGTTAGTCTCACTTTAGATCATCTCTCGGCTCTGAGGCCTCACGCTTTTCTTGATGCTCGGCCAGGACGCTCCATACAGACTGACCCTCAGGATTATGGTCTTAAAGGATCTGATGCACAATGATGTCTCAGGATTTAGACTGTTATGACATGGACTGAAGAATCTCCAAAAAAACCCAATTCACAAGAGGTACACTCCTTAAAATAAAGGTGAAGTGCACTTCTATGGCATCGCTTGCCAAGATAAACACAACTCACTGCTAAACTAAAATCTGCTCAAAATAGTTCCTATCATTAGTAAATCTGCCTAAATCAGCCTGTTGATAAAACAGTTGGCAATGCAGTTGTTCAGTGTTTTAGATATACTAACAATACCCATAATACACACAAAAAAGTGATGTGATGTAATTTATCCTGTAATGATATTATCATACTGTCACCCCCATATTGTCTTCTCCCATACACACTTCTCAGACTGCTAGACTGATGTTTTGCTCTCTTAGCCTCCTTCCACTTGGAGACAGCGAGCCAGGGGAAGCAGTCTGAGCCCAGAAATTAATCAACCTAACCCGTGCTCTAAAAGAAATGAATTAAAAAGCCTGGGTCTGAAATATTAATCGCTGTTTACTGTGCTAATTTTCCCTCTGCAGGCAGCCTGGCCCGAGGGGGCTGGCTCAAAATGAATCGTGTCGTTAGTGCCGTTGCCATGGGAGCGGGTTGCTATGGGACAGGCGTTGAGGTAACGGATGGCAGTTTGACCCAGCGGTGTCTGCTGAGAGGAGGAACAGCTGGTTAGCCCACTTGGCCGCGCCGGTCCTTCAAAAACAGGGCAGACAAGAGCAGGCACGTGTTCCATCAGTCAGCTGGCTGGCAGAAGCGCACCAGTTTTTTTTTTTTTTTTTTTTAAGGGATTATACTACGGAAAACCAGCATTTTAGAAAGTGGACAAGTTTTACATGTAGTGTAAACATTGCCAGAGTTTTAATGCATTCATACAGCATACAAAGCCTGCTTTGAACTCTTCAAAGTTTTGATGTGACAACCATGAACACGTCTGCATTTGTCCGCCCAATCAGGTTCTGTTCGTGACTGGCAAGAAGCAAAATCGTCACAAAAAAAAACTTTGTAAAGTTTGTATGTGATTGGAAAAGACTTCATAACTTTCAATAGACGTCAGTGTAAAAAGCTTGTCATTTTGGAACATTTCTATTAGTCCATTCATCATAAAATGCCAAGATTCAAATTAGATCAAAACATCAAAAATGCAAATAATGTTTTTATGTGACAAAAACAAAGTGCATTATTTAAAATCCTACAAGAGAAAGTGAATCAAGTTTAAACAGCATTTATTTTAATATATTCATAAAGTTTATTTTAAGTCCAAATATAACTGTTTACTTTTTACATTTCAGGTTGGACTGCATCATAAATCAAGAACATATTTACATATATCAGATTTCATAAATAGACCATAGGTTTATTATCAGAAATCATTACAAATTATATGGTAACTTAAGTTCGAGATTAGCATTAGAGTCCCACAGGGTTCTGGTTTAGAGTTTGTGAAACTGATGCTAATTGTAGCAGTAATGTAGTTCTGAAAGTGGATAACTGAAGTGTGCGCCTACGCAGAGGGTTCAATGGGTACAAATGTTGTTTTTGTTAAAGGGATGTTTACAAATATATAATATTAATTTTATATATATTTTTTTTATATTTTTTATATTATATTTATAATTTTATTTATATATTAATATAAATATAATAAATGAAATTTCATAAAATAACTTTCTAAAACAATTCAAATGTGAGAAAAATGCAGAATCCGGGCCCTTTAAAACTCTGAAATTAAGAATTGACGCACTGCAGCAGTACAACGCTCCTGCATACTAAGGATATAGACTAACTTTACTGGGAATCGCACAACTTATCTGATTTCTTATTCAGCAGGTGTCCTACAAGACGTGGGCGAACGAGTACCTCATTTGCCACCTTTATTACAAAATATTGATATGTACATCCACCTGTTAAATGGAATTGGATTTGCTGAATCCACCTAAATGAACATCTCAGGTACTCATCGAGCTTCACATTAGAGAAGTAAGAACAACATAAAAAAGTTTTCATTCTTGATCAGCAACAATTACATAGTGTGTCCTAATTCCTTCTTGCTAAGAAGCACAAAACTGCATAACAAAACTGAGCAAATATGCAGCTCAGGTTTCCAACTGATCCTTTTGAGGCTTCAAGGACACTTGGAGATTTTCAGAGTTTCATGCACGCTCACACACTCTGAGGGGTCACACAGGGAGAACAGCAGCTATCTGCTTCTCTCCATCTCACCCAATATTACTGAATATCCATCTCTGTGTCTCTCTCTTCTGAATTTCTAATTTCTTTTGCTCTCTCTCTCTTTCTTTGCTGCGTTCCGCAGGACTTTAATCTGTGTTTTAATCTGTGCAGACACACACACACACACACAAAATATTTTTGTAAACTGTTGAAAATAAAGACATCAAAAGGGTTTTTGCAATGTCATAGAAGGATTTAGATTCCCTAAAAACTTTTCAAGAACCTCCACATAACGTAAAACATTTTGAAGATCCTCCACATAATGTAAACCTTTACAGAACCGCCACATAACGTAAACTTTTACAGAACCTCCACATAACGTAAAACATTTTGAAGAACCTCCACATAATGTAAACCGTTACAGAGCCTCCACATAATGTAAAAAGTTTTGAAGAACCTCCAAATTAAGGAAACCTTTACAGAGCCTCCACATAATGTAAACCTTTACAGAACTTCTGTATAAAGTAAACCTTTTAAAGAACCTATACATAATGTAAACCTTTACAGAACCTCCACATAATGTAAAACATTTTCAAAACCTCCACATAATAAAAATGGTCCTTAAAGGCACCAAAATGTTTTACACATACGTATGTGACTTTAAACCTAGCCTCAATAATCCAGGTTTTGTCCTGTCAATTGAAAAATAAAATACTGACCGACATTTGGGCCACTTGGGAGCCCAGGCTCCCTTGTTTTAACTGGATTACAGCAATGCAGACAGAACTGGTGAATCTGTCTGCAACTCTGTCTTGTTGGCACTCATTGTTGTAGATGTGCTTCGCATATGTACAGTGCTCATAGCTGTTGTGAATGACCTCATTGCAATACTACTTGCTTTGGTTGAGATACTAAGAACCTCACACTCAAGTACTGTTACTCGACTCCCCCTCATCAAGCTTCCTCTCTTCTGGAGCACCTTTTGACATTCTCCACAGTTCTCTTACTGTCTAAGAGGTGTCTTGGTCCTCCTTCTTTTTGCCTTTTTCTACCCTCCTGTCTTAATAGCCTGAGTGTTTTTCTTTTAGCCATCAATCTCCTGCCAGCCTCTATCCTATATCTACCTCCAGGGGGGTCCCCATATGACCCTCCCTCTGGTTCCAGGGGAGCTCCTACCCTCTCTCCCCATCTCACCCTCTCTGTTTCCATCCCTCCTTCTCTCTCCACAGATGGTGGGCCATGTGGCAGGCTGGCAGCTCAGCTCATTATTACCTCCACTGTGCTCAGGGAGAGGTGGACATCAGGGAGAGCACCAAACACTGCTGTCCACTACAGGTGAGCCGGGCACATGCTGTCCTACTTCCAAAACCAGGCTAGAGTTAAAACTCTGGATGTGTTAAGCACTCAAACCAAAAACCTCAAACCCTGCTTTGACTGTACAGAAGATCTGCGGTGCTGCCTTTATTGTTGGATACACTGTGATAGTTTCTCAATGAGCATCACTTTGTCTTATAGACAACCGGGGATGCATTACACTCTTCCTGTCCATTAACCCTGCGTCCTCATATGGGGACATTACATCTCTGCTTCTCTTCTCTTTTTAACTTTGACCCTTTGGCCTCATATAAGAACACATTGCAAACGCTTTTTGCAAAAAGGCTTCCTGTACAAAGACTAAGTTTAGTTTTTATACTTGTTAGGTCCTATTAATCCCAAATTAGCTAGGAGAAAGGCAAGACAAGGGGCATGTCACCAGTGTGAGTAATGTTTTGTCCAGCGAGCTTATGTAGGGATATGGGCTCCGTAAAAGAACCTGATGTGTTATGAAGGAAAGATTGTTATAATACAACATCAGAAGTGTAAACTGAATGTGTATACATTACATACCAGGCGTGTCTTGGCTGACTAGAACAGGATAGTGGGAAAACATGTATTTTTAAGTAATGTCATAGAACAGAGGTGGCCAATTCTGGTTCTGGGGTGCTGGATTCTTGCACAGTTCTGTGCCTTTCCTTCTAAAGCACATCTGAAAATTCGCCCCCATGGTCCACACCTGTCATAGAAGAACCCCATTTTCGTTCCATAAAGAACCAGGTTTGCAACAGAATGTGTGAGGAAAGGTCTACAGCACCTTCACTTGATGTAAAGGTTCTTTGTTAATTTAAAGGATGTTCACAAATCTCTTTATGGAACCAAGAGTGGTGGAGTCACTTAAAGAACAGTTTAAAGCACTTTTATTTTTTAAAGAGTAAAGACTGGTGAGACTGACCAAGGTCAAATATCCACCATAAAACTCTATATATTGAGAATTTCCCCACTGCGGGACTAATAAAGGATTATCTTATCTTATATAAGAAACAACAACGGCCTGTTTAAATCATCAAACCATCTAGTGATTTCCTAATTTTTAGACATTCCTGAGACCATTGGTCAAATAAATGTTCCTGACACTTCTTCATATCATGAGCATATGTGCTGTAGGCTGAGGCTGTAGTACAATGACCTCCTCATGCTGCTCAAAGCATTCTCGTAAGCCAGCTGTCACTCACCTTTTCCTGGTACTGTCTGCGTGAGGAGTCCAGAGACTGTATCAGAGCTGTTGCATGACCCACGAACATGGCGTAGCACGTTGCACCCACGATCATGCTGAGGATGGTCAGCCACACGTCCGTCATGCCGACTGGCGGGTACATGCCGTATCCGATGCAAAGCATGTGGCTCATGGCTTTGAAGAGGGCGTACGAGTACTGCTGACCCCATGTATCATTCTGCAGGGGGCACAGAGGGACACACACAAAAACACACACACACACACAGGCCATTACACAGGGTCCCCACACAGTGGATTCAATGGATGGCGCACTGGGAAAGGTCAGCTAGCACTCCAGCAGCACCGTCTCAGAGGGTACATGCCACCTGGGGCACCCTCTGCCGGTGTGCCCATAATGTGGCATTCACAGCCTGATGCACAAAATGTGTTAAGTAGGCAGGGAAATTCAAGGTCTTCATCGGTCGATGAAGAGAGATTGGATAATGCAAAGAGTTAATAATACGAATACAAAGTCTGATACAATTTCTGTTAACTGTCTTGTTATTGGCATGACATTAATTTATCCAGTAAATAAGAATGGAATTGGCCTTTTTGGTCCATATATGTTATATGTACAAAATTATTTAGACACCTGCTCATTCATTGTTTCTTCAGAAATCAAGGGTGTTTAAAAAAGAGCTTATCCTGCTTTTGTTGGCGTGACTGTCTCTACTGTCCAGGGAAGGCTTTACTACTAGATTGTGGAGCACTGCTGCGAGGACTTTTAGTGACAAGAAAATGAGTAAGGTCAGGATGTTGGATGATTACCACCCCACCTCATCCCCAACTCCCCAACTCATCCCCAAAAGTATTGGATGGAACACCATCCATCATTGTAGAGTACACAGTTCCACTGCTCCACAGCTCAATGCTGGGGGGGGGGGGGGGGGGGGGGGGTTGTATACCCGCCTAGCCCATGCCTGGAATTAGGCAAGGTCCTAATAGGTTTATGTTTATCTGCCCCAGAGTGTCCTATTCTATTGGGTTCAATGGGTGCATTACTGCAAAAACTGAATTTGGTTGTTGTAAAAGGTTCATAATGGCTTTCAGAATATTTACAGGTTTATAAATTCAAAATATCTTATTTGTTGTAACCCCTAACCTAGACAACAAGAGCATCAAACTCAAAATATCATCTCATAAAAACACATCTTTACTATACATAAATATACAACATTTATTAGGCCTAATTAAAAACACTCAAACTGATAAAAAGAGAATGCTGGCTACTACAATATATGAAACAAAGTATACTTCAAAAAGAAGTGTCTCAATTAACTTATTTATGCACAATATGGACAAAAGTCAAAGTCATCTTGTTTTGAAAGGAGTAATACCCCATCATTTATTAAGAGTCTTACTTTACCAGTGTTTACCTTACGGTATTGAAATTTTGTTTGACACATTGTTAAATAATAAAGAGGATGAGGAGGCAAAGATGAAAAAGAAGATGAAAAAGAAGAAGAACAAGATGAAGAAAAAAAGATGATGATGAAGAAGAAGAATCTAAGCAAAAACAACTGCATTCCAAAAAGGCATTCGCAAAGTCCTAACATCCTATTCAAATGAAACTGTGAATGGGCCTTGGAGACATAAGGACTCTATGAAAGGGGGGGGGGGGGGGTAAGTAAAAAGTGGGTCAGCTATTTAGAAAGATGTGAAATTTCAGTGCATCTCTAAATTGTGAATTTCCTTTGGACCAGTGTGGAAGTCCATGTGGAATCAATATTGGCTCTCTCCTGAGGAGACATGTTCAAATTGCTTTGAAACTCATTTCTACAGAGGCAAAGCCCTGAAAGAGAGCCTATTAGAGCTTTCAAAAACAGGAGAGAAATGATGACACAGTGCGATAATGGTGGAGCAGTGTTAGGAAAAGCCTGGAAAATCTAGGAGTCTCCTGACACCTCAGATGTGTGTGTATGTGTGTGTCTCTGACCAGTGCAATAGGCTCAGTCTTTATTCAGGTAACGCCTAAGAACACTGTGGTGTAAGAAAGAAAAGGCAGGGCCATCAATAATTTCTTTTAAACCTTTGGCCTGCTTTCTTAAGCGCTAGACCAGTCGGCTTGCTGACAGATCCGGAATACGACCAAACATCCTTTATTATGGATGTTATTCATTACATGCAAGTGTGCTGGACTAAAAATACCAGGCCAAACAAATGGAAATGGCCTCTGTGTGGTCACCTCCTCAATGACAGCGTTCATCATCCCAAATCCGCCACAATGCATTTGCTCTGCCCGTCTTATCGCACAGCTTTGGTGGCCTACTTTCAATTGCACCGGCTTTGTTAGCTCAGACTGATTTGTTTGTGTGGCGTTGTTTCTGCTATCCTGGAAGGTAATGACACATTACTATTATTCCTCCGAGGCACACAAGCTTCTCTAAGCCTTCTCGGTGAACTCTGGTGAGAAATCAAATGTCACAAGAGGCTTTTCGCTCTGGGCCCCCGGCTGGCTACTCCGGTCCCTTTCGTCCAGGTGATTCAGGGTCATACCTCAGGTGTTTGCTGGCTTGGTTATATAACCGTAAAGGGAACTCAATTACCAGGTGGAGGAGGGTTTGTAATGAGTCCAGGCTCTCTCCTCACTCTGTGAGCGTGGAGGCCTCTTCAAACGCTACACCTCTTGACTAACAATAAGACAAAATTAAAGCACAGCAAGAGCGCTCACTGGAAAATTGTCAATACTTGACTGATATTGAATTAAGGCTATAAACATTTTAGTATATTAGTATCTGAGCCAATTCCCCTTTGCTTATTTGACCCTTCTCGCTTCGGGCTCATTAATTTTAGGGCTGTCACAACTGATTATATAATCAATCAAGTTATCAGCCAATTATAGGGGAATTAGAATTTTAGAAAGGCTAAACAATAAGCCGACCAAGCCATGCAACCGTGCTCTACAAAATGACAGCATCATAATGTAGTCATGCTATCAGTGTAGGTGAATGTAGCATTAAGAGTCTTACTGGTATGGGAGGTGCTCTAGGACTGTACAGAATCAAAGACTCAGTAGCAGTGTTGTAGCATAAGGGATAATAAAAGTTATTATACAGGAGTAGTTTGTTTACATTCCATCATTCCAAAAGGTTACAGTTCTCCTGCATTAACCATTACTTTGTAAATTCCTTAGGATAACTGTCTTGCTGCATGGCCCGATTGCGGGTTAGCTTCACAGTTCACATTTGGCTAAAGATTGCTGGTATGATCCAGAATGAACAGGTCTATTTAAAATGGCAAGCTGTCCTGGTCCCCAAGCAGTAAATCAGACCCAGACCATGAAAGTACCATGACCATGCTTCACTGTTGGGATGAGCACTTTTCATTTGATATTCATCTGTCCACAGAACTTTCTACCTACAGATTTCTGGCTTATTCACATGGTCTTGAGCAAACTTCAAATGTGCAGCAGCATCTTTGTTTTTTAAGAGTGTATATGTCTATATGGTAAAGGTAAGTGGAGGTAGGATTAACTAATGAAGTGGACATTGTCAATAGTTCCAGTGGCTCACTACAAGGCATACCATGATATGAACTGGGATAAAAAGTCCTTCCATAATGCTGTGTGGAAAAAAACAGACTTGAATATTAAAGCTGCCATCAAATATGCTAGACTACAATTACTTATACTCCACATACTTTTTTCAGCAATAATATTCAATGCTGGATAATATAATTTTGCTCAATAAGAAAAATTAAAATTGTAATCTTTGTTCATTCGTTTAATTTGGCTCACATTCTCTAAATTAAGGACTTTTCAGGATTTCAGGTCCAATTTATACAGAAATACAAAAAACTGTTGATAAATGTTCCAACAGCACATTATGAGAGTACTGAACTGAATTCTGTAACCACTTACAGCTCCCAAGAGCTGAATTAATCACAAACCTTAGAACATGTCACTTTCAGGAAAGTAGGTTAAGTGCAGGTGAGATGAATATGTAAACACATCACACAGGGCAAAGGGAGAACAAATACACCAAGTGCTGCAACAGGTTTTCTGTCTGTTCTCTCGGCTTGTGGTCATACTGAGGCTCAGTGCAGTAATGACTGAATCAGACGAGATGGAGAAGCTGGCACGGGCTCAAAAGACTCAGACAGACTCTAACAAAACACTCACCACCATCTTGTTTTTGGAGACCCAGCAGTCCGCGGGGAAGTCCTGCAGCATGGGGACGAGGAACTGTAGGCAGCCGTCCCAGTGACAAAGCAGCAGCATCATACCTATCAGATTCACGATCCTCACCATCGCACTGGCCAGGTCATAGGTCATATGGAAAATCTGAGGGAACAAAATGCCATTTAAATTTGAGGGTAACATTTCTTCAGAACATTTAAAAAAATGCAATTATGAATTGCATTTAGTGTGACTAGAGACTTAAACTAACAATGTTAAAAAAGGGTCAGTTTTAGGCTGATTTTAGACTAGTGTTTTACTCATCATTTTATTCACAAAAACTCAGAAAACATTCCCTGAGTGGTAAAACGCAAAGTCTGCAATATATGATGTATAATTGCAAGTAGGGGTGTAAGGGTACACACAAGTCATAGTTTGGACTCACTGTTTGGTCTGAGTAACAAAACAGAAACCCACAAAATAACCCAGGTGTTTTTATATCATTTAAACAGACAGTTGTGCAAGTCACAGTTTGTGCTGTATAGTTAAAAATTAAGCAGTAAAGTTTCATGTGTTTCCACATACACATACCTAAAAACACCCTGAAACACAATCCTCGTCCAATCCACCATGACGAGACTGCAGTTACACTATAGCAAAGCTACTGAACCACTACAGTTCCCACAATACCATGCAACTACAATAGGTTTCCAGGCTTGTGAAATGATCATATAATATATAATAATGAATCATATTTACACTAACAGTATTATTCTGTGTATTCCCTGTGCGACTGCACACACTGAGCATTGATCCTGGTACGATGACGGTTTGGTACGAATACACATACCATTACATCCCTAATTGCAAGGCATTATAATGATGAATTCTTCTATACCCAGCTATAGTCTACTGTAGGTTACTGAATATATAGAAATGTAAAACTTGGTATAAACGTGCTTCTCAAAATGTTTATGGGTAAAAGTTAAAGATTATCATTTATATGATGACAAACTAGTTCTACAGCTTCTGATATGATATTATTTACTGCCATTAGCCTTAAGCCAGGAATGGTCCTTATCAGTAAATATTACATAGACATAGAAATTCATGATTAAAATGATAACTTTATACCCTCAAATAACAATTAGGTTCTGTTGCAATCGTATATATGCCATGAACAGAGGCAACTGAGATTACCACTGCCAGTGGGAGCAACGTTCTGGAGCAACTGACCATGAGCCTAAGGGCACCATGCTCAATGCCAAGGGGTAGAGGCTAGTGGAGTTTGAAGCTTTGAACTGTGGAGAATAAGAACTATGTTCCCTGGAGTGATAAAGCTCAAAACAATAGCTTTGGTGTTTGTGTGCAATCAAATCCTCACTTTAATGTTCTAATATCTGGTGTAAAGCCTTTTCAAAATACTAGAAGCTCTTACTGCAGCAGACTGAGGTCAAACTCATTGTTAATTCTTTTGGTTTCTTTCAGTTTATTTCAGTAGAAACATTTGATGAGCAGGTGTCTACAAACTTTTGCTCTAACTATAACTAACGATGCTGTGTTTAATAAGCCATTATTTAGCTTCCAGGATTTGCTTTATAGTTCATCACAGATTTGATTTGGCATTAAGTATTTACGTGAATTCCTGGTGGAATCAAACATTTACACTACAAAAGTAATGATTGAATTTACTCGATTTGGATATTAATATGCATATTGAAATGAATAAATTGAATCCACCACTTTGTCCAGTGTGAAATTAGACTGATGACACTAATATATGTGTATGTCCTTTGCAGACCTTTCGGGATTGGAGGCTTTTAAACCTGTTCAAGGTCAGATTCCTGCCCATGCTGTGTAAGCTTTGTCCTGCAACGGGTCAGTTTATGTTTCTGTTAATCTGCTTCCCATTCTAGGCCACTGTGTACTCAGTCACAAACAAGCCTATGCATGTCACGACCAACCCGCACTTATATAATCACTGTCCTTTTTCTTTCTTTTTACAGATGTCACTAATGGCTTCTGTTCTCTTTGTGTGTGTTTATGAGTGTGTGTTTGTGCACAAATGTGTAAAATGTCCTTTTAGGATCATGAGGAGAAAATGAAGCTTAAGCTGGGAAACAATGTGGCTTTATCACATAACTAATGAATCTCCAAAATAATGACAACAGAGCTAAATACAAGGGAGTGGAGGGACGGTTGGTCCACTTTTCTGTGCAAAGCACAAAAGACTGAGAGAAAGTCCAGGAGAGAGAGAGAGAGAGAGAGCATGGTCGATGAAGGCCGAGGCCTGCTAATCCTAATGATAACTGCCCCCTTGGGAAGCTCCTGGACGCTCATGCGGGGTGCTAGGTGTTAATGGCCTCCACAATTTAAAGCTACTTAATCCCATTGAGGCCACGGCATGCACTGTTAACTGCATCTCTCCATATTAAAAGCCACTCAGCGGCCTTTAAAAACACACTGCTTAAAAGCTTATAGCCGAGAGGGATACTCTCACTCGCTCTATTGTTATTAGGCAATTGAAGTGCCTCATAAATCAACTGCAGTGACTCAGTTATAGAATATGCTGCCTCGTGCCTTTCCTTTCTCTTGCCCAATGCAAGCACCTGCCAACTGCTGCCGGTGTGATTACACTTCATATACTTTAGCTTTCATTATTTGTTTGTGTGTGTCCTTATACTTCCACACTCTGGCTGCTTTATTAGAAATATCAACTTTATACTTCCACATACTGGCCACTTTATTAGAAATACCAACCTTATACTTCCACACTCTGGCCGCTTTATTAGAAACACCTACCTTATACTTCCACATACTGGCCACTTTATTAGAAATACCAACCTTATACTTCCAGACACTGGCCACTTTATTAGAAATACTGACCTTATACTTACAGCATACCCTAGTTAAACAAACAGGGACAGCAAGGTGCCTCCCAGCAACATCCATGTCACAATTTGCATGAGCCAAGACTAAAAACATGATAATTGTAGATTTTATCAGAACGTCAAGACGAGAAGAAAACTGAGTTAATCCTAACAGCTATCCTGATCAAAATGACCCCAAAGACTGAAGACTCACTACAAACGCACACTCAGAGACTCCAGATTTGACTCAAAGTTGCATCCAGGGACTCCAGACTCGATTCAGACTCAGACTTGATTTGGACTTGAATCCAGAGACTCTCATTCAAAGCACGTCATTTGAAACTGCACCAAAAAGACTCAACTCAACTCGAATCGAGAGACTTCAGATTTCATAGTCCAGGCTCCGCTCCAGAGACTAGAGATTTAACTTGCATCCAGAGACTCCAGACTCGACTTAGACCAGCATCCAAAGATTTTAGACTTGACAGGAGACTCAACTCCTGAGACTAGAGACTAAACCTGAACCCAGAGTCTGAAGACTCGCATCCACAATCCATCGATTCCAGACTCAATTCGCACCCCATAGACTGAAGAGTGTCCAACTTAGACTCTACTACAGAAACCTAAGATTGGACTGAGACTTTCATATACAACCAGTACCAAACTTACTATTATTATTATTATTATTATTACAAAGTTTGTCACTTTAATGTTGAGAACACATTTATTGCACTCATTCATTTTTTTGGTTCTTTATGACACCGATTGCAGTTATAATGACAGGTATTATAGGAACTGCCGTGCAGGCAGCTGGCAGGCCGTTCATTGAGTCAAGATACCAATCTCCAGCTAATAAGGACAAGAGCCAAGTGTGCACAGGATGGAAAGTTCTCTCTTCTCGGATGAGAGGAGATGTCAAGCTACAGAGAAATCACAACCCCCCAAACGCACACTCACACACACTCTCAATGTTTGTTCAAAGCGTTTAGCCACGGGTGCATTTACATCATCTGAGTGGAGTCGTCCGCCCGACTGAGCCTTTCCCACTCGATCTACCTAACATACCCCCCCTCCCCACCAAAATCACCCCCTCCCCCAACACACACACACACACACAACCATCCCCACTTCCACAGCTGGGCTCCAGCATGCGCCGCCGGTTTGTTTAGCAGGAAGCTGCCTCCTCTTTTCAAACTCTGTTGTGAACACATTATCTGCGTGGAAAGCAGTGCCACCCGATGCCAGCTCTTCCGGCTGGAACTAAAACGCCGTTCTGTAGTGCTAACTAGCTTCAGCGGCATTCACTGTATTCATTAATTACGAAGTGTCGCATGAAAAGGCAGATTTATCTGTTTTCCACCTCAAACTGTGTGAGAGAGAGAGAGAGAGAGAGAGAGAGAGAGAGAGAGAGATAATGTGGCAGAAACAATGAATAGTTTGGATCAAGGCACTGAAGACTGACTTCATTTACAATTATAGGTAACATACAAAGGAGAAATGGAGATGGAGAAAGGTCAAGTGGGGGATCACCTGCTCACTATATGTCTAAAAGAACCGCTTCTAATGAGTAAATTCAGCCACTGTGCTCACATAGGTTTTTATACCTGCATACAAATAGTTCCTATAACCTTCATAGAAAATCGCTGATTATTTGAATTGGTTGCAAATGAGCCTTAGGGCATCATGCCCAATGGTAAGCATCAGCTG
Organism: Salminus brasiliensis; assembly: GCF_030463535.1. Classification (NCBI taxonomy): domain Eukaryota; kingdom Metazoa; phylum Chordata; class Actinopteri; order Characiformes; family Bryconidae; genus Salminus; species Salminus brasiliensis. The sequence goes on along the minus strand of NC_132890.1, from coordinate 27,167,407 downwards.
CCCAGCTTTCGACTGTGTAGCAGTGGAACTGGTTCTCTGGCCACCCAATACCAATAATATGAGTTGGAGTAGCATATGTGATCCAGAAGTAGTCGTTCGGTCAACATCAGTACCTGACATTACTAACTATTTTAGTTGGCAGTAGCATGTGGCTGCTAAAAGTGGTACAAACCCTGCCCAGCTTTGGGCTGTGGAGCAGTGGAACGGTGTTCTCTGGAGACACTGAGCTTCATCCAGTACCTTTGGGAAGAGGGAAGAGTCGGAGTACCTGACCTCACTGGCCAAAAACAATGACTAGATGTTCGGCTGTTCTCAGTCACTCGGGATGGCGTTTGTTTTTGTAAAATAACGGGGAAAATGCATCAGTCTAATCTAAGTTTCTTTTATATATTTAGAACAGTCAGTCACGCAAGTCGTAGTTGGTTCCGCTTAGAGTCGTATAGAGCCCCCCTGAGGTAGCTGATACAGCCTGCAGTGTGTAAACATTACCATTTTGGGTGTGTTTCTGCACTAATATTCAACAATTATCAAAAAAAACACTGTCACGCCATCCTCGACCAATCCACCAGGACTCAAGTCACATTTGCAGCAATTCCCAAAACACCTTGCAAAATCAGCTGTACTTGTTGTGTACCATTTATACTCTCTGTAAGACTGCTTGCACTGACTCATGATGTCAGTACCATTATGGTTTGGTATGAATACATGTATAATTACAACTTTATTTATTTAATATGATTTTTTAAAATATTTTTTCACTTCATTGAAAGTCAAGATTTTTTTTCCTTCACATGTAAATTTGCCGTTTTGGAGATACAAGGTTCTGGCATAACAGCGACAATATTAAAACATCAACCCTTCCACAACTGAAAAAAAAAAATAGGCTGTCTAAAACCTATTCCATTCAATTTGCAACGTTAGCCGTCTCCGGATGTCTCTGTAAACTCCCACACAAAGCTGCGCTCTCTCTGCCCTGGCTAGCATTATGTCATGCAAATCTCCAGATAAAAACTTGCAATATGAAGGAGCAGGAGGCATTACACATCATTGGGTTCAGCAAAGAGAGTGATCCTGACCCCCCCCGCCCCCACCCGTTCCCCCCCGCCTCAAGTTTCTTTTTCTCTCGCTTTCTCACTCTCTCACTCACTCCCCGATCTTCCATTCTAATAAATTAGCAACGCAAAGTGGGGACAGACTTTGGCTCAATTAGAAAGTAAAATACTCTTAGTGAATTGCTGAAATCCTGCTTGATACGGGGGTTATTATAGAGTCATTAATAAGGGTCTGAGGAATTAAGTTTAATGCATTTCTGTCTGTGGGAGCTCTCCAAATGCTGAAAGGCTGTTCCAGGAATGTATAAATCATGAAAACCGTGGAAGCTGCCTCTGTGCTGTCACTCAAAACACACTCTTAACACAATCAAGCACGCCTACACAAAACGAACTCCGACTGCATACATTAAAACCTTCTTATCAGGAATGGGCAAAAGTTTAGGTACACCTTCTTTTGTATTGTTCATGGCAGCTCATCTCAGAAGAAGCTTCATCTACAAAAATACTGTCGTTTCCATAAGATGCAAATCCCTCTGTAAATCCTTTAGTGTTTCTCAAATGTGAAGCTAATTGGTTTCAGGGCTGCCCATGGAGATCAAGTATTAGATCTAGTTTAATATCTAAAATCTAGTATTATTTTGGTAAAGAGATAAATAATGGCTGTACAGAAAGAAAGTCAAGTTGCAATTTAGATATAAAATCATGAATCATTCAATTATTGTGTGTCATTTATTAATGATGGATATGCATAAATAGTGCCTTACATCCTCATTCTTAAAATCTGTACATCTGTCACCATATTGAAAGAAAATGACCTGCAGATAGACTCTGTGACCTGTAGTTGACTGACGCTAGCTAGCAAAAAACAACAACAACAACATTTGTCCCTGTGGAGAAGTACTGGCAATAGAATAGGACTCTCTGGAGCAGGTCAACATGAACCTATTGGCACCATGCCTAATGCCAGGTGTGAGCTTGAAGGGTATAAAGCCCCCTAGCATTGAGCTGTGGAGCAGTGGAACCGTGTTCTCTGGAATGATGGATGGTGCTCCGTCCGATACTTTTGGGATGAGCTAGGGAGTGGGGGTGAGGTGGGGTGGTGATCATACAACATCCTGATTTTATTAATGCAATCTAGTAGAAAGCCTTCCCTGGACAGTAGCATTAAACACTATAAAACATGGTATCAAGTATCTGTCCATGTAACACGTATCTGTCCAGAGGACAGGGCAGTATTACCAACTTCAATAAACAGAGAGCATCAGTGGCTAAAATGTGCAATCTCAGTGGCTCAACAGCTCAACTTTTCCAAGATCTCACAAAAAAGTCCAGGACATTACTAGTAATGTTTTAATTTTCCAGGAGTTTCCATGGTTGGAAAACTAGTGTCTACATTTCCAGGTTTTGCAGATTTGGTGGGAACATGTGGGAACCTTGGTTAAGTACTTGATGGGAAATATTTAGAGGATTTTTTTTCAAAATAAATATCTGTGAACTTCTGGCGATTATGTCAGAATCAGAAATCAGAATCTCTCCCTCTCTCGTATTTAGCTCTCACTCTCATTCTCTCGCTGTCATTTTATTCCATTTTATTTCTATTGGTCACTTCAGCATGAACTTATGACACACTGTTAAAGATAACTGCCAGACTCAGATAATGTCATAAAGCAACTATAAAGAAAAGGCAAAAATGGAGATACAGGGTTTTTATGTGAGAGCATCAATACGGATACTTTCTCAATCACTGCATATGATCATTGCATATTCCATTAAGACAAGTAGCACCCAATCATGTACCTAGTCTTTAATAAGTAGCTGTTTTCTGGCGGTTTAAAACTACATGGACTCCAAGTTTCGGGAGATCTCACTTCATAGCCATTGCAAAGAAGTACAACAACAGGATTTAACCTCGGCATTTAACCCACCAGTGGTAGTTAACACACACATAAACACACAAACTCATTTGTGAATAGGGGCAGTGAGTTTATACACTCAGAACAGTGGACAGCCAACTCAGCACCTAAGGAACTTCCTGCCAGTCCAGGGGATTGAAATGGTGACCTTCTGCTCCCAAGTCAGCTTTGCTACCCTGTAGGCCACGTCCGTCCCTGTGGTTGTTATCCAGACCACAGCGAGAAAAACCAAGGCTGTTAGTTGCAGCAGTATGTTATGCTGCTCATTTAGTCTATGTGCATAAACTGACTCATCCCGCGCTGAATGAGGGTCTAGACTGGGGAAAATAACTATGTTGAAGCATCTGGTGGTGGCTGTCACTGTTGCTAATGATAATGAATGCTTGGTGTGATTGATCCATGTGAATTCCAAGAAAATTACTCACACAGTGGAGCAGACAGACTCGCTTGTGTTTAGAATTCATTCTCGCAGCTTTAAAAAGAGCGCTTTAGTGTCTCAACACTATCAGTGGCAGATGGATAAGCTGGTTGTCATATGCTCCCATCCGGTCCCTCCAGATACGTCTTTTCTATCTACCCTTCTTCACTGCTGTCTCAGAGACAAAGACCACCACACAGAACTCCTCTATCAGACGTTTGCTATTATACCCAAGCCAAATGAGTTGGCAAGGGCCTTTATAACAAGATATCCATCCAGCTCACTTCACAGTGAAAACCTGCATCTGCCAACAAGCATAAAATGTGGCTTTGGTAAGTTTTTTTTAAACCCTTAAACAGAAGGCTTGTTGGCTTGTTCAATGCTATATGGTCTGACTGATCCATGTGAATTCCAAGAAAATTACTCTCACATATTATATATATAAAACATTGAAAAAGACAAGACGTAATATTCATTTTATATATATATATATATATAAATTAAAAATAATAATACACACAGATTATATATGCATATCAGAGTGGGATTCGCTAGGAATCCACTTGTGACGAGTTCTGCAAAGCAGAGAAGAAGCACAGTGCCATTGTCTCAAAGAGACATTGTTTTTCTACAGTAAACTACTCACTAAGATACAGCGCTGAGGAGTCAGATTTTTGACCAAACCTTTTAAAGAGTAAATCTGTCCCATCGTTCAGCCCTGCATTTCGGTTCAGTTTAGCTCTCGTTTTATTGGTTGCCTCGGTAAAAATGACACATGATAAGAGTTTTTCCACTGGACTTGAACATGTTTAAACTTGATGGAGTGGAAACACTGGTAAGTGTGTCTGGTTGAATAATGGGTGTATTTAAGAAAGGGCAGTAGCCTCAGCCATTAATTACAACACGACTAGAGGTTATTTAAGGTTACTATTTATAATTCTGCTTTAGGAAACATAGAAGTGTGAAAGTGATCTATTGGGCAGTTAGCGTTCTCCTCAAAGCACGTGTGAGAGACCTAGTAAGGGGGAGGAAACTGACCATAAATTCAGGAAAAAACTAACTGTGAAAAACACTCTCTGAAAAATAAGTGGTGTGCTATTAGCAAACTTTACTTACTACTAATGATGCTAATGGTGAGAAGCCAGTTTTAGGACCAGCCAGCATGTTCCCTATTAGACTGCATGAAGGAAATGCAAAGACACAGCACTGCAGCTGAGTAAATTCCAGTACTTTATAGCCTTTCTATGGTGTTATATCGGGCATCATCAACTTACTGAGGAAAACATTACCAAATAAAAAAAAACAACTTCTTTTTGTTTGCGTTTAAGTAGCAATTGGTAACTATGCAATGGATGCATCAATGAATGAAGGGTTTCACTTACTGCGCTGTCACACAAATACCACCTATCTCCAAAACTTTAGAGGAGAAGGAAATGTCTTAAGTTTCAATGAAAGTCAAGGTCCATTCATCATGAAAACAGGGCTTTTGCGCGTCAGCAACAATATACATTATAGATTGTTCACTGATGAGGCCTGACTTCACTACATTACTGCTATAATAATGTGTGCAGTATGACACAGAAACTGTGTTATCTAAATACTGCATTTACCGTTAACTTATCATTACTTCACGTTCTATGAAAGAACATATGGGCTGGTGAAACACCACAACCTTCTTAACAGAGATTAAATGGAAATTCACAGCTCGAACATCAGTCCAACATCATTACAGTAAACAGAGTAATTTACACGTTTATGAGTTTACAATCATCTGAGGCTAAAGGTAAGTTGAGGATTACTCTGTAAGACAACTGATGACCTGGAAATGTTCTACTCAGCTAGTTACTACTTGATATCAAGACCATATCTGACCTATTTACAAATACTGCAGATTGTCCTGCTACAAAGTTCTTCTTTGCGAGTTTGGACCAGGCCATCAGCATGTGATAATATGGTAGAAGACCCCAAAACCCCTCTCTGATGAGGGGAGCTAGGACTGAGAGATAGGGCTGAGTTAAAAGGAGGTTAATAAAAAAACATGTAATACAATAGCAACACAGTTTTAACAAGCTTTTCTAGTTGACTTCAGTAACAGACATACTATAGTCCTGGTCCTTTCTATCCTCATATTTGGACTGAACCAACAGACCAGTTTAGTTTAGCCTAGCCAAAGAGACCGCTTCAGTTGTTTCCTACCATGGAGAAGCCAGAGACGTGTGCTGGATTTACATACTCTTTATGTAAGAGTCTTTTAAGATGGCCTGCTGAGCGTATTAATATCACACAAGGCACATTTGCCTTGTGAAGGACTCGTCACGGCAACTGCCAAAGTCTCTTTGTACGGCCCATAATGCGCTATTCAACCTTTTCTTCATCCCTTGGTTATCTCAAAAAGACCAGAGTCTGACCAAGGTGCCGGGTCACTGTGTGAAAATTAATCCAGAATGGCTCATTGGAGGCATTTCTATATTTATGGCCGTGTGATTATATTAAGAATTGAAGTGGAGGGCTGCAGGTTTTCGACAGCCACTCTCTGCCTCTGATGTACCTTGGGACCTTGTGGGCATATCGGATCCTTCCCTCAAAATCCAGCACACATCCAGTGGTGCAGCCTAAGCCATAAATCTGAATGCTCCCAGATGCTGATATTAATAGAGATGGACTCTCTGCCTCCACGCAATAAACAAATACAGATGGTCCAGCCTCCAAAGCTCCATACACCAAGATCAAACCACCATGCGTAATTGTCTGTCATTTTCCCAAATACTAACGTCATTCTTGGGACGTAACTTCTCCCAATTTAGTATTACAATGCCGTCTATATCACAGTAAAATGGCTTCAAGTGACATTTAAGTCTGGATCATTACGTTGATATAACCATGCTCCCCAAAAATATCATAAAAACTGGTATCCTAATGTACAGATGCTAATAACTGTGTCGCAATAAAAGTCTGATTAGATGTTTTTAAAACACCAAATGTAAAGCTAAAACCTGGATGAACACTTTCATTATCTCCAAAAACCTGACAGAATATGTTACACTCAAGTGCTGACTTGTTACATTTTCAAAAAATGTCATAAGGTCATCATGCAACGCTCTGGACACTGTTATGTGATTCATAGTTGTCCTCTTTTCTTCTTGTCTGCTGTTTTTGTATCAAGTTCAAAATCCAGATTGTTGCAGTCTGGTTGTGCGATTCACACTTGAATGTAGCTTTTGTTCATGGGACATCCAGCTACATCTGTGGGGTAGTATGATTTTTTTCTCATAGAAATGAATGGGGTTCAAAAGTTTGACACAATGATCCAGAAACACTAACACTAACACACAGCTGCTTGGCAATGCCTGAGCATCCACTGGAGACACCGTAGCAACCCAGCTGGGTTACCATAGCCAATGCCTATCTAACAATTAGCAACACCACATTAATCAACACCCTAGCAACCACCTAGCAACCACTTAACAACACCATATTAACCACTGGGGATACCATTGCAATCATTGCGAAAAAAGTGTAATATAAATAAAGCTTTAATTATTGTATTATGTTTTATGAACAGTTATTGCAAAATAGTTCAAAATTTTTAATGCAACAAAGCTAACAATGTAGCACATTTCATGTATCGATAAAAAATGAAACTGAAAATGATCAGAAATATTAATTTTTAACTGAACAGAGGGAACAAAAAATGCATAGCTATATATATACTGTATATATATATATGATATGTATCAATATATACTGTATTGCAACACGTACATACTGATCTAAACAACATCTCATCCAACACTTACTGAAAAGTACTCAGGATTCACCTGTTGGCGTCCCTTAAGAGCCGGAGTTAAGCACCATCATTAAATCAATATTGGTCTAGAGGGGGTGATTTTTAAACACCTCCTTCATTAATGCTGGCAATATCTGGACATAACATGCCCCCCGACACTCGCCTCTAAACGCAGAGCTTGTTCTGATAGTCGCTGCAGGGTAGATGATGACATCACAAGCATCTGGTGCAGTGGTCGTTCTCAGAGGTTAGTCATTACTGCTTTCATTTGGATCTGATTTAATAACATGCCCGCTAATTTGATTCCACTCGATGCTTTGTCTATGGGAGAGGAGTCAGATGAGGAAACATCCGGCCAGCGTCTTATTTTTAACCCCAGTGAAATATGACAATTAGAGTGAACCAGCTGTCAAAGTGAGGGGGAGGCCGAGACGCTGTGGCAGCCCCTCTCTGTCTGATGGTTAACTGTGCAGCACTTAGGAGCTCTTTATCTCTGGCAGTCTTATCCCTGTCACATTTCTGCCCATTGTTTCTCTAGCCCCAGCCAGTAGCATGACCAGTAAGACAGTTGCTTGTTTGGTGTCTTGAGTACTCTGCATTTGTGGGAGGCTCAGATGTCTCGGTGTTTGAGATAAGCTCATGAACTGGTCTTAACAATGGTGGTGAGAGGAACCAGAGATCGAAAGAAATTATAATGTGTGTAAAACGTACCTCATAGAAAGTCACGTTGCACGTTATACCACAGTTAGCTCAGTGTGACTGGCTGAGGGGCATTCTATAAGTGCCATCAGCTCGCGATAAGGCATCTCTGTATCAGTGCGCATTACTTGCCTGTGGCTTAGCAAGAGCAAAGGAGCCCGTAAAAAGTATTAGCCAAGTGTAACGAGACACAGGAAGGAGCTTCCTCACAGCAGGCAATGCGAGCGACGAACCCAAATGCTCCCCTTAAAAACTATGAAGATCTCTAGACCCTGCCATCTTGATGTTCACCTCACAAAAATATTGGTCCTTCATCAAAACAATTATAGGGACTAAAAGAGATGATGAGAAACTCTGTGGGTATCAGCAAAGGTGTGTCAGCATGACCGTGCGTGTATTTTGGAGTTTGAGATTTTGGACTAAAAAGAGACAAGAGATTTTGGGCTAAAATCAGTCATAACTGTCGGTTTTAGATCGGATGTGTTAAAAGAGGAAAAATATTCCAACATAAGGATCTGAGCCACTTTGACAAGAACCAAACTGTGGCAGCTATGCAACTGGGTCAGAGCATCTCCAAAACATCAGGCAGGTCTTGTGTGTTGCTCCCGGTATGAAGAGGTCAGTACCTACCAAAAACGCTGTCCAAGAACTGGCGGGAGGGTCGTTGGCACCTAAGGCTCATTGATGCACTTAATAGAGGCTCTGCCTTACAACTTACACTTATAGGACTTAAATTATCTACTGCTAATGCACCAGATACCACAGGACACCTTCAGAGGTCTTGTGAGTCCAGGCCTCGAAGGCTTAGATCTGATGTAGCAGGGGGATCTACTCAATATTAGGCAGGTAACTCTGTATCTCTCTCTGTTCAGCCTACCTCAGTTTAGCTCCGCCCTTTCTTGTTGCCGTTCTCAGGAATGGTTCAGCTCTTTCAGCTTTTTGAATGAGGCACAGTACAGGACTGCCAATCATACAAAGAGCAACAAAGGTGATTCTTACATGGCTGAGGAGCTTCTTACCAAACACTCTCTCTACCTGTTAGGATGATCTTAACACTAAAGCAACTTTCACACAGCAGGTAAAAGTGTCCCAAATCCATCTTTTTTTTCATATGTGACACAGGTGACACATCTGACATTTTCAGATCTGATCTGGGCCACTTTCATGTGTGGTTTCAAGATCATATCGGATACGCAGCAATGCGACTCCATATTGGAATTCATGCTTTTGCGATAATCCAACTCCACATTCATTGTGGATGAGGAAAATAGGACGGCAGCATAAAACTTAATGCTTAAGGTATTAAAAGGTATGAAAACAAACACTGATCAAAATAAAGACGCATGATTAACTAATATGTATTAAATACCACAACTATTAAAATTATATATGTATATATAAATGTATATATAGTTAATATTTTAAATTCAGCAACTGCCAAATAGCTTATATAATTAAAAAACTTGCACCTCCAAAAATTCCTAATTTTATTTGGGAGTCAATGTACAAAGATTTTATTCCAAGTAATTTTGGAGCATTTCTATTGGTCCATTGGTCATGAAACTCCAACACAATATAAAGAACATCTGCCAGTTTGAAAAATAGGTTTTTGCCCGACAGCGACAATATGTGGGTGTTTCGAGTCAACAGGTTTTCTTTTTGAAGTACGAGGAACGTCAAAACTACTGCCGGTGGTAACTGACCGACATAAAGCCACAGATTCTTCTAAGAGTTACATGTTCAATAGAAACAGTTGCATCACACAATATCAGAGGGGGGCCCTGAACACACACAGTCCTTTTCTTTTCCCTCGAACTCCACTTCCACACACTCGTTTAGTATTCATTATTCAAACACTAGGCTGCAAACTTCCGTGGTGACATGACCTTGGTGAAAAGATTTTCCTGGATGACATTTCAATACCCAGATCTGCACCCCCCTCCCCCCCACCCAAACCACCCTCCTCACTTCTCCCAAAGCCTCCACCAGCCCACATCAGGCTTCATAGCACTTCACACAGCCACACATGCAAATGCTGCCTGCTGCTGCGACTGCCGAGCCCACACCTGTCACACAGCTATCAAAGCTAACCGCTAGCGCTAGCATAGTTCTGAAAGGGGGGTACGTAGTTCTGTCTTTGGGGGGTTTTCCTCCTCGGCAGGTTCATGGCAGTGTTCTCCAGCTTCTCAGGCTATGCAAATAAAGGCTATTTATCTTAGCCATGCTAGACGCGGAACTTGCAGACCAGCAGACGTCCTCAGCAGGGCAGCCAATCAGATTCTACATTTCGGTTGCAGGTGCGACATTTGCATTCAACTAATGCACCTGGCCACGGTTTATTATTACAGTATGTGGAAGCAATTAAATGTCAGTACCTTACAGAGCTAGAATTTCTATCTGAGCAGAACCCAAGATACAGGCTAAGGCTTTACTGGAACTATATTATATCCTAAGATTGGGAATCCCCCAACCCTGGTCTTGGAGGAGACCATGTCCTGCACGCTGTAGTGTTTACCCTGCTGTAAATACACCTGATTCAGCTGACTAACAAACTGGTCTTGAGCTGAAGGCAGTGATAGAGCAGGAAAACATTAGAGGACTGTAGAATCAGGGTTGGGAACCACTTAGGTTATGTCTATGATATAGGCTTTATGTACATTTTGCATTTAGCCCATTTCAGTTAGCAAGTTATTTAGGTAGTTAGTTTTAGTTTAGTTAGCTAGTTAGTCATTTGTATTATCTAGTTTACATTTATGGCATTTAGCTGACGCTCTTATCCAGAGCAACTTACAAGGTTACTCATATTACACAGGTGGGCCACTGTAGTGTTAGGAGTCTTGCCCAGGGACTCTTATTGGTGTAGTGCAGCACAGTCACCAAGACTGGGAATCGAACCCTGGTCTCCCACATGGTGTAATAGCTCACTGGCAGCTAACGGTTTTATCTGTCATGCCACACCAACCACCAGATTGCAAGTTACTTAGTCAGTTTTAGCTAGTTAGTCAAATAGTTAAGCAGTCAGTTAGTTCAGTCAGTTGTATTTATTTCTAGTTAGTCAGTCAGGTAGCTAATTGTAAGTTAGTTATGGTTAGTCAGTTATTCAGTCAGTCTTTAGTTTAGTTAGCTAGTTAGTCAATTGTATTAACTAGTTTGCTAGTTACTTAGTAAATAGTCAGTTTTAGGTGGTTAGTCAAAGAGTTAAATAATCAGTTTTAGCTAGTTAGTTGTATTTAGTTCTAGTTAGTTTGTCAGTTAGTTAATTGTAGGTTAGTTATGGTTAGTCAGTCAGTTTTTAGTTAGCTAGTTAGTCAGTTGTATTAGCTAGTTCACTAGTTAGTTAGTAAGCTGGCTGAACAATCCATTTTAGTTAGTTAACTGATCAGTCAGTCTGTTAGGTAACATCATTTTATTTAGTCAATTAGTTTCAGTTAGTTAGTTGGTCAGTTTTCAAGTTATCTTGTTGGTCAGCATTAGTTAATAAGCTATTTTAGTTAGTCAGTTTAGTTAGTTAGTCAAATAGTTAAGTAATCAATTTTAACTAGTTAGCTAGTCATTCGGGTGTGTTTAGTTCTAGTTAGTCAGTTAATGGTAGGTTAGTTATGGTTAGTCAGTTGTATTTAGTTCTAGTTAGTCAGTCAGTTAATTGTAGGTTAGTTATGGTTAGTTGTATTTTGTTCTAGTTAGTCAATTATAAATTTTAGGTTAGTTATAGTTAGGCAGTTAGTCAGTCAGTTAGTTAATTGTAGGTTAGTTATAGTTAGTCAGTCAATTATTATTTTAGGTTAGTTATGGTTAGGCAGTTAGTCAGTCAGGTGTTGCTAGTTAGTTAATTAATTGATCAGTCAGTCTGTTAGAAACATCATTTTATAGCTAGTCAACTGCAGTTAACTTGTTAAATGTAGTTAGTCAATCAATTAGTTGGTTAGTCAATTTTAGTTAGTGTGTTTGTTTTAGTTAGTTTCAGGTTGTTAGTTAGACAGCTAGTTAGCTGCTCAGCTATTTTTAGTTTAATAGTCAGTTAGTTGGTTAGATACTTAATTTAAGTTGTCTGTCCGTCAATGTTTTTTTTGTTTTAGATCAGTTTTTGCCAGTTAGAAAAGGCTGTCCTTTATTTTTTTTTTTTTATCAGTGAGGCTTATGAAGACACAGTGTCACACCTGGTTCTTTACCAATTAAAGGAATACCAGAATCATTTATCTGAAGATCTTTACTTAAGGTGAGCATCTAAAAGGTTGTCCATCATTCTTAAACTACCCAAACACTTTACTACCCCTCAGGAAGAAACTCTAAACAGAGACTTAACAGAATCACATCACAATGTGTAAATATGTGCTGCTTCAGGCTAAATTTGTTCCAGGATTGATAAAGATTCACCCCCCCCCCCCCCCCCCACCGATATCTGGTTCAGAATTCTGATACCCATAAATACTGAAATGACATTTCTAGTTTAGACTAGAAAAAGTAGACTAGTCCACTGTTCAACCACCAAGCAGATGTTTAGTGTGTTTAACTTGAGGTTGGGGTCTCTGGCTCCCTCTCTCTCTCCTTGCTTCAGCAACTGCTCTAAAAATGGCTAAAATGTAAGCTCACTGGTGCATTCATTGGTAAGGTTTGTCAAGATGAGCCATTTAAAATGCATTTGCTAATAAGCATTAACACTCTAATTAGCTTGCATTTTCTCCTTATTTTTTGTATCTGCTCTTTGTCATTTATCATTCATATAACGATGCATATAATAACCCAATAAACATCTGAATCTCTTTCAAAATGACTGCCACTTATTAGCGAGTTGCAATGCTCCGATTAAACAAGGAACATTCCTGGAACGTGCTAATGGGCCGGATTCTGTGACATGCCATCACGAAGAAGCAGAATGTGCCCTGACTAAATGAAGCCCCAGCTGGGGAGTGAGGCTTCACTTCTCACTCTGCACCTCTGAGACTCTCGCTCAAGGATTCACCAAGAGATGTGGGAACATTTCTAATTATTGCTTTAATTACACTCCCACCGTTCCCCAGGGGAGGAGGCAAAATTACAGCCTAATATTAGCTCTCTCTCTGAATATGTATATTTTTTATTCATAAACTGATGCGCGCATTTACTTACACTGAGTTCTCTGTACAACATCCCTGTCTCGTTTTTTTTTTCTCCCTTTTTTTAGGTCATTATAGGCCACAGTGTTCACTGTAATAAATGCAGGAATTACAGGGCCGAATTATCTCCCATCGTCTCGCTCCATCATTAAATGGCAAATACCGCGGCATTATGAGTCGCACCGAACATTTTATAGCTCTAACTTTATCTTCCTTCCTAAAGTAAAGATCCCTGGGAAGGAGACATGGAGGAGAAACAGAGCTAGGGAGGTAATAACCACCCTGCTCAAGTCTTTGTTTCCACTCTGCTCACTGAGGTGCTTTTTGTTCTGAGGGACAAATGGATCACAATCCAAAGGCCAACCTTAATCCTCACTTTAATCTGACATAGGCCTTACCTTCCTGCCTTGACCAAACCAAAAAAAAAAAAAACCTTTAAAGCAGGTCTGTCCTCAGAAGTTGACTTTACAAGCTCTGTCGTCCTCTTATGAAATGAAATCTCACTTTATTATAGTACCTGGACCACCTGCCGTTTCTGGTGGGATGGAGCAGGTGAGCATTCCCAACACCAGCCAGAATTATTAAAGGGCCCATATCATGGAAAAACATGAATTTACTCTTTTCATTTCAACAAAAGCGTGTTATGTTGTATTTTATTTAATATATTTTATATATGTTTATATACATACAGTACTAGCCAAAAGTATGGACATACCTGGTTGAATTGTGCTATATCATCATCCTATAAACATTTGATCCAAATACTAGGGTGACCATATTTTAGTTAAAAATAAAAGCCCCTGGATACCCACCGTAGTTATGATTTCGTAGCTGGTGGGGGATTTCAAATAGGCCTAAGTTGTAGGACCGTGGCAATATGTATGTGTGAGGGTGGAAATATCTCTCAAACCATACAGCTACAGTATGTTAATGTACATTAATACATAAACATGAACTCATTTAGCAAGACCAATAAATAGCAAATCATCTCCTTTCAGTTCAATGTACAACTTAGTCCTACCTAAATTTCTCAATCTAGACACCCTAACTATAGGGGAAACCCATGTGTCCTCTTTTTTGAAAGCAAAATATGGCCACCATAATTCAGAATATCATTTGGATGATGGTGACCAGCACACTTTCAACCAGGTGTTTCCGAACCTTTGACTGGAACTGTATATAAAATATATACATAAACTTCACCAGGACTTTTACCAGGAACTTCTTTACCAGGTACATACAGTCCATCTATAAACATTAGCTGCAAAAAATGGCACTAAATTTAAAATACTTTTTATGTTTTTTGATGTCACTGCATTTACATACAGTTTGAAGTATTTGGTCATTCAGGCCACAACAGTTTAGGCCATCGTATTATGCTGACATTATGAAAAGTGTTTCTGCTTGGATTGTTTCTTGAATGAGGTGTGTAACAACCAATAGAGCCAGATGTCATTTACATACGTCTCTGTTAAAGACATAGTAAGAAATATAAATTCGAACGGATGTCGGGAAATGGTTATTTAAAAATGTATTATGATTTGGCACCAGACATCATACACTGTTACAAGTATAAGATCCTTGAGGAATTAATTTGAAACTGTGCAGGAACTTATTAAGGTGCTTTGAAGAACCTTGATGAAAAAGATTGGCAGCTGAAGTTCTTTAAAGATACTTTTAACAGTGTACATGTAAGGTCATATGGTAATTTGTGTAAAATTTAATGGAAAAATAAAATGAAAATGGAAAAACAAATACTATATGGTCCCTTAAATATTATTTTTGGTAGCTACTCCACTATTCTGTTGTTTACTGTATATGTTACTGAACCACATGTGCTGTATGTTGCCCTCTTGCTGCTATTGTTTATTCTTTGAATATCACTCTCTGTGTATAGTTTGCACTTCTGTGTATGTATCAGCAGTAGAAGCTCTTACCTCTTCCCATTGATGAATGTAGCGTATAAGCCTGGACAGCCTCAGCAGTCGTAACAGGCTGAGTATCTTTGTGAAACGCACAATCCTGAGAGCACGGGCTGTCTTGTAGAAATCCGAATCAATCCGCGTCTCCACAATCAGGAAAATGTAGTCCACTGGGATGGAGGAAATGAAGTCCACCACGAACCATGAGCGAAGATACTTGATCTTAATCTGCTGTGGATCCAGTATTATCTCTGTGTTGTCCTCCTTCACGATGCCCGTGCGGAAGTTAAGCACCAGGTCCATGAGGAAGAAGGTGTCAGAGACCACGTTGAAGACGATCCAGGGCGGAGTGTGCTCGTCCTTGAAGAACGTGATGCCCACAGGAATGATGATTAGGTTTCCGACCATTAGTAGCAACATGGTGAGATCCCAGTAGAACCTGGACAGAGAAGGGTATAGCATTAAAATTCAAAACACACTGGACCAATGTGGAACGAGGCCTATCATGCTTTCTGGGACTCAAAATATTGATTTTTACCTTCTCAGTTCAGTCATTGCAGTTTTCTACCCACTTGCTAGGCCGATACCACTGATATCAATAACATATTTTCACACAGCTCGATACACAACACAATAGCGCTACTAAAATTACATTTACATTACATTTATGGCATTTAGCAGACGCTCTTATCCAGAGCGACTTACAAGGTTACTCGTATTACAGAGGTGGGCCAATGTAGTGTTAGGAGTCTTACCCAAGGACTCTTATTGGTGTAGCGCTGCACAGTCACCCAGACCGGGAATCGAACCCTGGTCTCCCACATGGTGGTGTTGTAACGCAATGGTAGGTGGTGGTGTTATCTGTTGCGCCACACCAACCACCAAAATGAGTGACTGGCTAGCATCACACTAAGAGATTGGGTGAGGTGGTTCTTTCTACCCAGGCACAGAAAACGAGGTCATCTTGGCCAAAGATGGCTGTAGGATCCACAGCTAATAGAGATCTCCAAATTTTATTGTCAATGCTTACACATTTGTGCCACTTGAGTGATAGGAGGGGCCAAACACCTTCATCATCTACATCACATACAATATCTACCCAAAACAGACCATGTCGACCATGGCTGATCACCTGAACTTCTTGAACAATAGTATTCTACCAAACACGGTTCTCTGCTTACCTGCGCTCCTTCAATTTAGCAAAAATGCATCATTCTTTGCTGTTACAAAACAGCTCCAAACTGGATGTGATTCTGGCAATAGCCTAAGGCTTACTTTGTAAAGGACTTTTCTTTTGGTAAGTGATGAAAATGTCTGTAGAATATTTGTTGATTCAATCCCTACCCGAAAGGTTCCAGTTTTGTTTGATCGCTTCACAGAGGTTTTGGGATTTGGGAGCGATCAACCAAGCTGGAACTTTTTTTAGGCCAATTGATCAGTGGCACATCTGGAAAAGGAAAAATGAAATGTACCCCCTCCTACAGTGAAGCATGGAGGTGGTTTGGTGATGTTCTGGGCTGCTTTGCTTCCTCTGGTACTAGAAACCAGTAGGTGGAGGTTAAGATGGATTCAATCAAGTATCTGGAAATCCTAGGAGAAACATCATGCCTTCTGTAAGGAAGCTAAAGCCTGGGCATCACCGGACCTCCCAACAGGACAATGATCCCAAGCATACCTCAAAGACCACCAAGGCTTGGTTTAAGAAGAAGTCCTAGAAGATTCTTCAGTGGCCTTCACAGTCACCACACTTTGACCACATAGGAATTCTTTGGAGGGATTTAAAAAAGGTGGCTGCAGCACAAAAACCCATAAATATTAGCTAACCAAAGGACAGCTTTTATATTTGTAGGAGGGCACCTCTACGTCCCTAAAACTAAAACTCACTTCTTACTTCCAAGAAAAGAAATGATTTGTATATATGCTGATGAGTGCAGCTCTATAATATCAGATCACATAATATTAATCGCAGACATCAAAGACAGAGCAGTCGTGCCACACAGTGGCTTCCCAGACTAGTTTACGATAAGATATTTTCAGACAAAAAATCATCTCATGAATATCTTTCACTTGCGCTCCATTTTGTAGTGACTAGAATGCAAATTTCTGCTCCAGTTGTACAATTGATTGTACATCGTCTGTATTAGTCCTGTTATTGAGAACTTTAGGTGACAGTTTAATTATGCACATCTATCCACGTACAGTATGTGTGCATTTTTCAGATGGAAACGAGTGAAATCTGATTGTTCATGCAAATAATATTGCGGGCATTCACACCAAGGAATTGCAAATGCAGTATTCTTCTGTACCAAATTTAGAAACAAAGCACAGAGTCTTATAGATTGCGTATTGCCCCAAGGCCTGGGCATGCACATTCACCATGCTACATTTGTACAGATAATCATTCCGTATGCTAAGTCTAATTCAGTTTCTCCAAACATCCTTCACTGTGTTTTTTAGCCATGAATATCCTTGAATCGTTGAGATTAATTGCGCTTGGGCCGCCTGGTATTGAATTCTACTTATGTACTGACTGGTCTACTGTTCTCCAGGGTACGCTGGGGTTAGGGGTGTATACTGCACATGCCCCAACGCCTTTTATTCCTACAGTCTGTGTGTGTGTGTGTGTGTTTAGTTATAAATTGCCCTCTCGGTCCAGCTGGTAATTGAATCCAGATTGGCTGTGTTATGGAGGTGGGTGATAGATTCTTACTGCTCTATAGGGTGCATAGAGAGAAAGGGTTTGTACTGCAAGTTAGTCTTCTGGGTCAAGGAGATTTAGCACCATAATAAAACAATTACAATCAAAAACAGAGGGAACACACAGTTTTACAGTTGTGGCAATCTTGCAGCAGTGGGCCATATTGATCAATTCAATATTATATTTTATATATTTATAATAATATATATACATATTTTATTTTAAGTACTTGAGGAAGCAGATTTTACAAGGTATCATGAAATGAGGGACTATTTCAATTTGCATTAATAAAATGAATGAGTCTATGGCCCCTGAGTGCTGCTATCAGGGCATTCCAGAGTTAATACATATGGAGCATTATGTCATATGGAGCTCCATGCTTAGCAGGCGGGTCTTTCATGCCCTAAAGAACGACAGGGGGGCGATCATGTTAGATGCTGCTTGGATCTAAATTCTGTAGGACATCTCCAAAAAAACTCATGTTCCCAACCTTGTCCTGGAGGACCCCCTGCCCTGCACATTTTAGTGTTTCCCAGCTCCCAGCACACCTGCTTCAGCAATCAGTTAATTAACAAGCCCTTCCTGGGTTAAAGGCATTGTGGTAGAGCAGAAAACCACTAATAAGGCAGGGGGTCCTCTAAGACCAGGGTTGGGAACCACAGCTGTAGAGTATATACAAGAGATAATGAGACTAGCAACTAGCTGCAGGTGTGTGTGGCCATGAGTTGGTGTAGCTGTACCAATCCTGAAAAGCAGAGTTCATCCCTGAGTTTTTTAGAACCGGTTTTACTTGTGCTGTAGTGAAGTTGGTATCACAAGGCCTTGGAGAGATGAGGAATTGACTGAACACAAGTGTTGATTTCAGCAGCAGAAATCATTGGGACTTGATGCATGACCTATTTCAAACCCCTCAAAAGGAGGACAAAGCTGTGTATAAGTTATAGCAGCAAACTACTTTAAAATGCTTAATATTTTAAACCCCCAGCACTGGATTTGCTTGGCTTTAGATTGTAAACATCTCTATCTGTAATGTGAATCTGTAACAGCTTCATTACATTAAGGTCGAGGACAAAACTCAGTAATGTTGGAAGTGGGAAAGGATTCTCACTCCAACTGTCATCACAGAAACTCTTTATCTAAAGGTGAGGAGCAGCTGAGCTGAGATGCTGATCAAGCAGAGATCCAGGCTTAAATCTAGGTAGAACAACCTCAACACTTTGATACTGTGCTGTGGCTCACAGATTGAAGTGTCTTAAAATAGTCTTGTAATCTTTTACACCATGGTTTTAAACCACATACGAAGCTTGCATGTCTAGCTGATTAGCACACAGAGGCAAACCAAGCTAAGGGTAAGTGTGTTCCAGTTGAAACGTACGTTTCTTGCTTGGCGAGTAGCCACATATGTAACATAGGTGTGATGCCCAGCTGAGACAGGGACGAAATTGGCAAGGGAATGTCAAAAACAGTACCGAAACAGGACCCATATGTAGTATCCCCATAGGGGAATGACAGACTGTCAGGTTACCTAATGCTCTAAGTTAAAACACCACATATGTTTTTAAGTGTACTCTAAATCGCTCAGAAAACAGCATACTCTGCAGTTTATCAAGTATTAAAATATTGCTAAAACAATTTTCTTTTGACACTCAAATAGGTCCACAAGAATGCCTAGACTGAGGAACAGTCTGAGAAGACTTATAGAAGATATATCCCCCAGAACTACATCCTGGAGTGATAGGGCCCTGGCTGAATCCAAACATTCACCTCCTTTTTCAGGAAGAACCTTCAGCTATTACCAAGGAATACCAATGTTGACCAAAATCAGTCCAGAAGAACTCCCAGAGATGGCCACAGTTTTTGCTCTACTCTTATTTGATGTAAGTTGGTAGCATCTGGAACCATGCAAGTCTCTCTAGGGACCAGATTGAAAAGACTTGTAGATGATATATCTCCCAGCACTACATACTGGAGTGAAAGGGCCTAGGCTGGACACAAACATCCACCCCCTTTAAAAAACAAATTCAACCAATACCAAGTAATACCAGTCTAGACCAATAATTCTTAAATCGGTTCAGAAGACCTCCCAGAGAGTCCACATTTTGCTCTAGCCCTATTTGATGTAAGTTGGTAGCATCTGGGACCCTGCAAAGTGTCCCTGAGGACCAGTTTTAGAAAACTGGTGGATGATACATCCCACAGTGCTACATCCTGGAGTGAAAGGGCCCAGGCTGGATACAAACATCCACCCCCTTTTTTAGGAAGAACCTTCAGCAATTACCAACAAATACCAATGTAGACCAATAATTCTCAAATCAGTCCAGAAGAACTCCCAGAGAGGCCACAGGTTTTGCTCTACTCTTATTTGATGCAAGTTGGGAGCATCTGGGACCATGCAAGCGTCTCTGGGAAGCAGTTTTTGAAACTGGAGGATGATATATCCCACAGCGCTACATCCTGGAGTGATAGGGTTCAGGCTGGATCCAAACATCCACCCCCTTTTTTCAGGAAGAACTTTCAGCTATTTGTGGACAAATCGTGCTAGACTGAATAAACACTAATTACAGGGGAAATTACATACACAGCTGCCTGAGATGCTTGAGCTACATTGTGGATGGATTAGCGTAGACACACTCACACACGCAAACACATTCACAACCACACACACACACATAGGCACACATTCAAAGCTCTGACAGTAATTGGAATTCTTCAAAGTAACAAGGGTATCCACTGTTTCAGATCGCTGTCAGGCTGCGTTATATTTAGCGCAACGTTCCTGACACTGTTTGCTCCTGTTGAGATTTAAAACCCAAGAGGTCGGCAGACACTTCAAAGGGAACAGCATGCTCACCGGTAATGACATTTGTTCTTCCAATCTCGCCATTCTCCTGCACTGCACAATGTCACAAACCCTGGGCCGCAAGATTATGCGCACATAAAGCAGGCCTGGGCTAAGGAAGGGGTGTGATAAGTGCTAATGGATGAGCCGTCACCCCCCCCCCCCGTCCCATTTGCCACCATCCCGCCAGTTCTTGAGGCTGAAAATTCAGCTTCAGCATCAGCTGGTCTGTCGCAGGCCATCGCAGAAGCTTGCCAGACATGTCTGTTCAGGCTGGAGAGAGTCCCTCTCGCTCCTTCTCTATCTGAGCTCTGCGTAAGGCTGATAATGAGCCGTAGCAGGGGTTTTTAGGGCAGGGAAAAGACAGGTAATTACTCTACCCTTGTGACGTCCCTTCGTTTTGGTGGTATCTTGTGTGTTTAGGTGGCCTCCCTTACTAGGCTCCTTTCCTGCACGGTCACTCAGTTTGAGAGGATGGCCTGATCTAGGCAGATTTACACATGTGCCAGATTCCTTCTCTTTCTTAATGATGGATTCATGGATTTCACTGAACTCCAGGGAATGTCCATGGTTTTGGACCTTTTTTGTAACCATCCCCTGACCTATACTCTTCAGTAAACTTTTCTCTGAGCTGCGTAGAGTGTTTATTTTTCTTCATGGTGTATTTCTAGCCAGTAGTACTGATTAACCTTCCAGCCAGGTGTCTTTATGCTACAATCACTTGAGACACAGTCCCTGCACTCGGGTGATCTCCATTTCACTAGATGTGAGACTACTAGCACCAACTGCCCAAACCTCTATTGAATTAGGCCACTCACTTTAAAGGAAGTACTTTGTAGAAACCTATTTTCACTGTATTGACCACGATTTCATTTATAGAAGCAATAAAAGTGGGAAACATTACAAGAGGGTAAAACTTTCTATAGGCACTCTACCATCTGTTGACCTTATCTTGGGATATTTTTGGATTTGTCTGTTAGCCTGCTGATTTTCTGAGATTTCTAAGATTCCAAAATGAAGTCAGCCCTCTCATAAACCTCGGTTTTCTCCATCGACATTGCAAACACTTTTAAAAAATCTCCACCTTGGACAGCATTTTCAAAAAGCATAGTTTTCAGTGATCGTAAATTGCATTTTTGCATGGACAGGAGGCCAAACGCAGACAGGAACACTTTAGGAGCGGCCTGATATCTATTCTGCCGGTTACAGCTCTTGAAATCTCATTGCACTCTGATTGGCTATCTGAATGTCTTTCTTTGTTTACATACCCTATTTGTAACTATTTTATTAGGGAAACATAGTCTTGTTTTTGTAGTCAGCAATAGCAACTGACTGACTAGCACCGCGATCCCTAGCAATGGCTGTGGCATCACTAGGGATCAAGCCTCCAATCTCCCAGTGATCAGGCCTACATTTACATAACTGCACAACCCAGGAACCTCTCCCCTGATAACAACAATTTAACTAACTGTATTTATCTTAAAAATATTTAATAATGACAGACTGCTAAGCAAGCATTTAGTTTGGATGAACCAAAGCAGTATCTTACATCCATTCAAACCTCAAAAACCCTTTAAATCAATGTCAAAGTAACATGCTGGTTCACAATTATATCACATTATAAGTAATTCATGATCTTAAGCTCACATGGTTGGGTGTGAGTCTCCAAAACAACGTGAGCATGAGAAATGCAGGCCTCTGTGCGTCTGTGCTGCTGCACTGCAAGTCACCAGGGCTCTGAGGTGTTTTTTTTTTTTTTTATAAGGGGGCTGGAAGTATATACGTGTCTATATATGTGTGCGTAAGCTCCTGTCTATTGGTTCTGTCCTTTCCACATCTGATATTTCTTCCTAATGGAGGTCACTTCAGCCAAAGCATGCAAGGATCTTTCCGCTGCATTTTATTATGCACTAGAAGCCTGACATGGAAGAACAGTGTACTATAAATACAGCATACTGTGTGTGTGTGCCTGTGCAGAGGAGTAAGGAGGAGCACAGCAAAGGCACATAGTCCTGCTCCACCTTACACTCAGTATCATATGCACTTTACTTTTTGCTATAAAAGGCAATGTCCTTTGACTCAGAAGAACCGCGGAGGTCTTTCTATTCAGGGTGCAAGGGGAGGAGGAGAGGGAATGAGAGAGAGAGAGAGAGAGAGAGGGGAAAATTGATGTGAGGATGAGTATTTCCCATTCCTGGGCCTGTCCTTTCCCGTTTTAGTGGTTTCTCTGTTGTGTCTAGAGCTGTACCTGTGATATGATTAAAAGGCTAGTATTGTTATTATATTGCTGCATATTGCAGCTGCGGTATCCCCTGCTATATATTGCAATGCTTTGGGAAATCGTGGCAACGTGACATGATTAAATAATTGCCATGCTTTGCCATGCTAAAAACTGCACTTGTTATTATATGGATACTTTGACTAAGTTACTGCAGAAGCTAGGCTCACAATAATGCTTTAAATCATCAAATGAATTCATTAAGTAAATGTACATTTTAACAATACTGGGAGATGAAGGTAATGTAACTTAACCTGAAGAAATATCTATTTGTAAAAGCCTAAAAAAAGCCTAAAATTAGAATCAGGTGCAGTACATCGACTGCAGATGATTAGAATGTGGTTAGAGAGGATTTTGGAGGAGCCTGTCTTATTTAAACCTCAGACATTCAAAACCTGTTTACACCTGGTCACTTAATGCAGCTTAATGCGGCTGTGTCTGCATTGTATCCAGATAAGATCTGAAATCTAACACAGACTGAAATCTGATCCAATCCGATTTGCTCAATGCTGCAGTTCTTGGTGTTTCAGTTGTACCGGGAAGGGTTTTGATTGTTGACTGTGTCTTGGAGAGACGGATGTGTTTACACTGTTATAACATGTGTCTCGGACCACCTCCTGAAGTGGTTTGAGTGATCAGATGGAGTTTACACTGCATTTTTATGTGGCCTTATCCTGATATAATCCTAATACTCAAGGCAGGGTCTTAGTTGGGTTTGCTCTCTAAGGCCTTTAGAAAGAAAGCTGTAAATGCAGTTGACAAAAGATTGCCAGAAAACATTTTAACTTCTGGAAGACTGGATGACTCTTGCCCTGATGCTGTTATTTATTTATTATTAGCAAGTTTTATCTTTGCACACCTCCCTTAAAAAACAAATCATTTTAAAAAGACTATTAGGTTATTCATTTGCGGCATTTAGCTGACGCTTTAATCCAGAGTGACTTATAAGGGTCCTCATATTACAGAGGTGGACCATTGCAGTGTTAGGAGTCTTGCCCAAAGACTCATACTGGTGTAGCCCAGCACAGTCACCCAGACTGGGAATCGAACCCTGGTCTCCCACATGGTGTAATAGCTCATGGCAGCTAGTGGTTTCATCTGTTGCGATGAAGATAAAGAAGGTTTTCATGTGGTGTGGAATGTTTTTTTTCACATGGCTGTATTATGTATCCTTAGCTCTAACATACCCATTCCAACCATGGAGGTAACCAACAGGCATGTTAATTAGTTCACTGAATTGAGCTTGGGTTCAGCTTGAGGAGAGTTAACACCAAATTATTAGTGCTGTTTCTTTTAAAAGAACTTTTTTACCATTTCTTTTTGTTTTCATTATTTAACAGCTCCAACAGTCTTTTACATTCTGGTTCATTTGCATATTCCATTCTGTGGTTACAGGGAGAGGTCAACACGCAAGCAGGCAATGAGGCAGAAATGTTGACCTATCATTAACTGCATGTCTCTTGTTGAGCGTGTGTTGCTTCATGTTCGTAGAGCTTCGTGCTCAGTGTGTAGGGGATATAAGGGTATTGCGGAGCCCTGTGAGAATATAAGGGACTGCAGTTGGCAGGCCAGGACTTTGCCAACTGCAAAGACAAACTGCCCAGTTTGTCCATAAACTTGCTGCAGGGATGTGTGATAAAGAACGGCCGAGGCCAAGGTGGAGCTAGGTCTGGAGTGATACAGTATAAAAGATAGATGCAGAGAGTCTGGAAACTACAACTGCATTGTAACAAGCAGCTGATCGAATTACAGGTCTGTTATTACTTTTTAGTTAGGTCAACTATTATGTGTAATATAAAATATAAATATAAAAGGCAGGAATTTACAAAATGCAGAAAAAGGGGGGAAAAAAGAGAAATAAAGAAGAGACACACACAAATGCACACGCCGCCCTGCATCTGAGTCATCTTCCCTCTCTGGACAGACTCGCTGACATTTCTGCGCTGCTCCGCCGAGAGATGGATAGCAGCACAGAGACACAGCCTTGTTTCCCTGAGAGCCTTGAGAGGACGTCTGTGACATGTTTTCACCTTCTGAGAGCCTCTAGCTACACGATAAGACTCTCTCTCTTTCTCTCTCTCTCTCTCTCTCTCTCTCTCTCTTTCATATACACACACCCACCCACATACACAACAACACACCCACCCACACACACGCAGAGCCTTGCCCTGTAGCCAACCCATCGACATGCGTAGCCAAACACACGCCAGCGTCATGGATATTACAAAGGCGGGAAGGAAACAGACACATGAAAAAGGGCCATAGAGGCCAGGGCTGCACAATACGTCGCATATTAATTCTTATCACAGAGCTGGACACTGGAATGTGATGATATGCAAATTAGATCTGTAACAAATCACGTGTTTTGCTGTATGACACACACACACACACACATGTTTCTCTACTGGTACCATTATATATATGAATTCAGATACACGTCTTCCTCTACTGGTACCATTATATATATGAAACCTCTTCCTTCTCTGTTACAGTTATATATGAATTCAGATACACTGTTTCTCTACTGATACCTATATATATACACACATATATATATATGTTACCGTTATATATGAATTCAGTCTACTGTCCCTATTATAGTCACTAAGGCATCAGAATTTCCTGAACTTGTTACTTCAAGGTAATATTGCAACACATTGTTGATTAAAGTGCTTCATCTGTTGAGAAATGTTTTGGTATCGGACAGTACTCAAGATTTTAACGCCAGTATCAGTACGGGCCATTTCTAATCACAATTTGGAATCAATTAATTATAATGTGCAAACTCACTGACACCCAGGAGGTACATATAAGTGAGAGAGAGAAAGAGAAGAGAGAGAAATAGAAAGAGAGAGAGGGAGAGAGAAAGGAATCTCCACAGGAGGTTGAAGAATGGCACCCAGACAGGTCGTCTGCCATATAAAGGTGTGCAGACAGGAAGGCGCTCCCCTTCACTCTACCCTACCCTGACTGAATGAGGGCAATGTGTGTGTGTGTGTGTATATATATATATATATATATATATATATATATATATATATATATATATATATATATATATATAGGAAATCAAGGGGATTTTTTTTATCCTGCTTTTGTTGAAGTAACTGTCTCTGGCTTTCTTCTAGATTCTGAAGCATTGCTGTGAAATCTGATTGCATTTATCAACAAGATTGTTTACTGAGGTCATCCCCAACTCCTAAACTCATCCTAAAAGTATTGGATAAAAAACACAGTTCCACTAGGTGCCAATAGATTCATGTTTCTGCTAATCTGTTTATCCAGCAGTGCTTCTCTACACTTAACAACTTAACAAGCGTGTGTGATTCTGTGGCAGAAATGGGTGAATATTAAAGACAATGAATGCATTCATTAGAAGTGGTGTCCACAAACATTTGGTTTGGACATGTAGTGTATACATATATTAGTGTATGTGTGTGTGTGGGTCTCCCTTACTCTGACTTTAAATGTGACTGATCGAGTGACTGAAATCTGCTCATTTATGAATATAAATTATGAAAAGCAGTTCCTCTCTTGAATAATGCATTTTCTTGCTCTTGTTGGTTGTTTGCTGGCTCGCTGTTTGCTTGTGAGGTTGTTGTTTGCTTGAAGAATCCTCTTCAGAAGTGCTGATGTGCCATCTGCCTGTGAATAATGCCTTGTGTCACATTAGAGAAAGAGAGAGCATGAGAGAGAGAGCGAGAGAGAAGGAAAGAAAGAGGAAGGAAGGGAGGGAGGGAGAGAGGAAGAAAGGAAGGAAAAGAGACAGAGCGGATGCTGTCTCATGTCATATTAGATAGTAACAGCATAACGTGCCTGTATGAATTAGCCTTCTCTAGTGCACCCTGTCTTACACAGTGCAGCTCAACTACAGGGGGGAGACACTGAACAGTTAGGCCACAGACTGCATCTCTGTGGGTGTGGGTGTGTGTGTGTGTGTGTGTGTGTGTGTGAGAGAGAGAGAGAGAGAGAGAGAGAGAGAGAGAGAGAGAGAGAAAGAGAAAGACAGAGAATACACATGCATCTCTTTATGTTTGTTAATTTCTACTAGTCCTCACACATCAGTATCTAAATGCTCACCAAAGACACCAAAAACACAAGCAACTCCTACAGGAATAGTCTGCCAAAACATAAAGTCTGCATGATTTCCCTCCTAACCCAAATGTAACAGTCAAGACATGGATGTTGTTTGCTTCTTCAGTTTTGTGCTGGAGTTAATCAGCTAATGTAGCTAAAATGTAATAGACAATTGCCACCAATAACCTCCAATCCTATAATAATTGTCATTTATAGGCATGGTGAAAGCTGTTTTGTACTCTTGGCCATATTTATAGATAACAGTAAAGATGGCACAATGCTATTTTTCTGATACTGATATTAGATTGTTGAGCATTGGCTTGGGGTGACGATACACATATAGCCCACGGTCTGATTGAAAGAGGCCCAAGAATTATACAGAGCTAGACGTGAAAATCCCCCAAACAAAAACTCTCCCAAGCTAATATCAACTAGTGTAAGTATATCAAGTACTGCCCATCCAGGGTACCCAAACTTTTGCTTCCCTTTCCTTTTTTTTTTGTTATTTTCAACACAACACTAACACGCCACCCCCAGGTCTGCACCACTGCAGTGCTGAGAATGACCAACCAGCCAAATACTACCTGCCCTGCGGTGGTCCTGTGGGGCCCCGACCATTGAAGAACAGGGTAAAAGGAGGCTAAAAAAGGTAGGGGCGAGTTCATATGCATATATTCTCCTTGTGCTCCCACAACAGATCTGACCTCTCAAGATATGGACTCCACAAGACCTTTGAAGGTGATCCTGTGCTATCTGGCACCAAGACGTTAGCAGCAGATTCCTAAAAAAGTGGGGCCTTCATGGATTACGTTAGTGAGCCTTATGTGCACATGGCCCTGTCACCAGGTCACTGATTATCCTTCCACTTTTGGTAGGTTCTGACCACTACCTACCAGAAAAACAGCCCACAAGACCTGCCTGATGTTTTGGGGATGTTCTGGTCCAGTTCAATTTGGCTCTTGTCAAAGTGGCTCATATCTGTACAGACTTTGCATGTAGCTCAGAGGATTGCCTTCTTTTAGGAGGGAAAAACGGTGTGCTTGGTTTTAAAACATCCAGTAACATCAAGATATGATCCGCTTCTCCACAGTCAGAAACACCATAAAGTCTGTGGAACTGCCCCTCTTATTGAGGGTGTTTTACCGCCTGCCTCAGACAAGCTCCATTATGCCAGCACTGTGTTTACTAAGCCCTGCCTGCAGGCTAGCTGCTAGCGCATGACCACTGTCTATTCTGTCCACTCTGATACAAACGCAGTGCCCAGACAAAGCTTGCAGACACAGGTGGCTGCATTTAGAGGAGATACATGCTGTTTCAGCTGAACGTACTGTCTGCTTCTTTCATAAGACGACTTCATTTGGAGAGGGGAGTCAGGAGACAAAGTAAATCCTCTCAACCTTTGAACGGGTAAAAAAAAACAAAACTGAGGGATCGTCTAATACAGTAATTTATGGGAGGAAGAGAGAGAGAACGAAGGAAAGATAGAATAAAGCAAGTCATTTTAAGGCCTAAATGAGAGTTAAATCGCATGCATTATTAGTCTCATCTTGAGAAGATTTAGATTTAGAGGATCCACAAATGTTCAATACTTCAGTCTGTTTGGCAGATTATTTATGATGTTTATTTTTTATTGTTTCCTATTTTTTCCACTTAGTCTGTTGAATTTGGAGCTTATTAAATTTGCAGAGTATTTTAACTTATTCTTTGATGTAAAAATAGTAAGTATGTTTGGTTGGGGCTTAAAAGCTCAAATGCGGTTTTACAACCCTGTTTACAAGAAGGTAAATAAAAGAGTTTAGAGTCTGCAGTAGAGGATATTTCACAGTGGAACATGAAAAAACTATCACTGAAACGCTCAGTTTTACCAGCAGGAGAACCGCTCACCTTCACATTCATAACCAAGTGGAGGCTAAGGATAGCGCTACAGAAACCCAAATCATTGCACATTCAGCCACTATAAACCAGTTATTACACCTCAGTAGTCCACAAACGAGCTGGGAGCTGATTGGTCAGGGAGGAGAGTCAGACTGAATAATAAGATATCAAACACACTGTAAAAGTCATTTTAAGAAACGTCTTGACTAAACTAAACCAGTCAGTCCAGAATATTATTATTATAGAAACTGATTTCCCTTCAATATTAATTAGCAATAAATCTCATCTAAACTATGTGGCTGTATTATTTATACAAACACAAAGATCGGATATGTATCAGCCAATATTCAGCTTTAGAAGACTCGGATTGGGTCAAGGGGTGAAATGACCTGATCAGGACATACCTAATCCAGATACATGTGGACACTGTTTGCATACTAAATGTCTTCCCTGTTTTTGGGCATTTTGCAACTAGATCTGAGAAATGAACTATCAATGCTTGTTGTATGCAGGTTGCTGTTGCTATATTTGAGTCAGTATAAATTATATATAAAGTATAATTGTAGAAATTGTGTGCTAATTTATAAATTATATTAATTTAAAATGACTACTTTCTGCGTCGGCCTTAGAGGTTAAAACAATGCACATGCATGCTTTTACAATGCAAATTCAAAGAATACATATACAGGAGAAAGCAATGCTGCATTTTAGAGACACGTAGATCTGAAGGACAATATAGACTATTTTTCTTTTCTGTTTATTTATCATTTGTTCCCCACTAGGCTACTCACTAGTAGGATAAACCCAGTACATTGGTCCTTGATATGCTTTGCTGAACAGCAGAGTAAGTAAGACTGTAGTGTTTGTTGGCTAACTCTAGACTGCAGGTCAATAACATCTAGCATGTTAGCTATTCTGATAGCCTGGGTAGACTAGAGATTGTGATGTTATTCCTTCACCATGTCAATTAGTTTAGCTATTTATTTATTTATTTATTTATTTATTTATTTTTCTGTGCATTGTTTAATTGCAAGTCATGGGGAATTGCCAATGTTCTTTCAGGACTGGTACCCACATCCATATCTTGAACGAAGTGGGGTGTACAGGACATCAGTGGCCGTCATCACAACTAGCAGTGGCCGAGTGTTAGCAGAAGACCAGTGCACGGAGAGGAAGGGAGTGCAGTGTGTGTATGTGTAGGAGTGTTTCTTTGTGTGGAGGAAGATAAAGAAAGTGCATGCGAGTGTGTCAGTGAATCAGAGAGTGTACCTTAGAGAGGAATGTTATCTTTCGCCAGTGTGTTAGATGAAGCGTATATCAGTGTTTGTGTACGAGGGATACAGGGCTTAACCAAACAACCAACACATTTGTGTTTTGGTTGTTGTTGTTCTTGTTCTTTTGTAACATAATTAATAGCAGCAATTTCAGGAGTAATTTCATCAAAGCCCTAATGCACAGTAGGCCTATGCAAAAGTTTGGGCACCTTACGGAGGCAGGGCCTACCAACACCCCCTTTTTTTTTTAGTCTTTTAGCCTTTAGTTCGGAGCTACTCTTTAGGTATATTTCAGATCCTTTTGTAGAAGCCATTCTCTTTTTAGCTTTAGCCTTCTCAACGATGATTTGACAGTTTAATCCAGGATTTTCTGGTGTTTTGTGGAATCCATTCTTTTCTCTACCCGTGCAATTTTACCAATACCACTGGCAGCAACACAACCCCAAAAACATGAAAAATCCAGGCTTCACAGTTGGCAAGGTGTTCTTCTCATGAAATGCAGGTCCATATACTTCAAACATGGGGTTTTGTGACCCCAGGTCACAGGTAAGGTTTCTCTCTTATGACTCTTCCATGAAGATTACATTTGTGCAAGCAATGCTGTACGGTGGAGCAGTGCACCACCTCCATGGCTACGCTAAACTACCATTCGTGGCAGTCATGTTGTGGTTTTTGACTTGCCTGTCTTACCAGCATACAAGCAGTTCTCTCCCATAGAGTTTTCTTGGTCTGCAGGATCTCATCATGACTTCCATGAACTGCCATTTCTTAACAACAGTCTGCATAAGCTAAAAGCTTGGCTGTCTTCTTACACTCTCTCATTTTCAGAACCTTAGACAATTGCTTAGAGGAGCTCAGGTTTGGTTGGTAGGTTTGAAGAGCTTGAACGTTTGTCAGATGATTACAGTTTGTGAATTGCCTCAGGTCTCCTTTGCTAATCAAGGTTTAAAACCTTGTCAATAAATAAATAAATAAATAAATAAATAAAATTGAAGCCTTTGCAATGCATAGAGAGCGCTTTGCAGAGACCACATTGATTTTTTGTTATGAAAGCTTTAAAGACATTAAAAGACATTATCTATAGGGTTATCTATAAATATTACATACCACATTTTATTAGCTATATTTAATATACACACAAATGTATAACCATGTATATATAGCCTCATGTCATGTTCAGACAAAATATACAAAAACAAATGTGTGTGTGTAAATATGTGAAGCTGTGCACCTTGACCAGATGAGCGGCACAAGCTAATACGCTCCCCTCCCCCAACACACACATACACACACACACACACACACACACACACACACACACACACACACACACAAACGCAAAAACACTGTCACCTTCTGCCTGTCTCAGTCCCCAACCATTATCTTCCACTAGCAGGTGATGTAATCAGCAAATGGAGGGAGCAATGTGAAAGCCTCTCTATCCCTCTCAGCCATACTGATCCAGAGGGGAGGGGGTGGGGGGCATGAGAAAGATGGAGGATGGGATATGAGAGACAAGAGGAAGAAAGTGAGATATGGGATAATGAGTGATAGGGATGGAGAGAAAGCGAGGAGGGACAGAGAAAGGGAGAGAGACGGGGTCAGTACAGGAGAGAGAGAGAGGGTGAGAGGGAGAGATAGTGCAGGGGGTTGGGGGAGGGTGAGAGGAAGAGGGCAAAAGGCGGAAAGAGATGGAAAAAGGCAACGTGTGATACAAATGTGAAAGGAGAGAGAGCGGCTTGGGGAGGTGGGGTGAAAAAACAAGGAGAGCCAAACGGAAGAGAAGGATGGAGAGAGGTGGAATTCATAGCTTTATGCGTCCTCATTCAGTGAAATAAACTCAGGGGAATTGCTAGTGAGCATATTTTGAGACCCCCTCGCAAATAAAAAGTAAAAATTAATGCAGCTTAAGAGCAAGCAGTTTATAGAAAACCCCTTTACTAAGAAGTCATTTTCGGCACAAAATAAAGCATGAAAGGAAATGTAGGACGCAGTGCTGCCTGCATTTGGCGGCCGCTGCGTGAGAAGGCAAAAAGCACAGGCTTAGTGGGACAGTTAAACCAAATAGGAGGGATTTATCCTGTCTATTTGTTATATCAATCATTTCTTTAGAGTGTGTGCTAAATAGCGCCATCCATTCTGATCTGAGCTGGGGTTCGCTGGGCTTTCGACTGCCGTGAGGGATGGGGCTATTTTCAGCGGAGGGAAAATGAAATGCGCCGCAGAATTTACCTGAATGACAAATAAGTGAATGAGAGAAGGCATCCTTCTGTCTCCGCACACGGCCTACAAACACGGGGACTCCCCTGGAGAGATGTGTGTGTATGTGTGTGTGTGTAAGTATGTGTGTGCGTTTGTGTGTGTGTGAGAGTGCTTCAATTTGTGTATGCTGTGGTGTGTGTGAGTGAGTACCACAGGAGGGGAAAGTGTGTGCATGTGCATACCCCATTCTGCATGCGTAAGTGAGTGTGTGGGCGTTCTGGCTGCCTTTTGACCCCTTATGTCACTGTAGTATGAGTCTCCAAGGAAGCCATAACACACACAGGCTCACACACACACACACACACACACATACACACACACAGATTAGGGATGCATGATATCAGAATCATATCAGTATTGGCAGATATTTAAAGCAGGTAATGCTAAACAACAATCGGGAGCCAAGCAGCTGCACACAAGCTACACTAAGATTACTATGCCAAATGCCAAGTCTGCCAATACCGTATGCTATATATCACATAGCATCACTGTCATGCAAAAACCTTGAATTCCTGGCCCTCTTAAGCGTCTTTCAGACATGTATGATAACCCAGTGCATTTCCAGACATTACCCAGACGAGCCGTATGTGTAAATGCAAATGTCCAGATTAGTTACACCGGACATTACCTGGACTGCCAGCTCCCTAGTACAAAGTCCAGGTAATGTCCGAATGAGCACGGGGGAATAGTGCAGGCACTTTTCCGGGGAAATCACAGTGGCTCACACGGTGCGTCTTGCACACGCTACACAACACACGCTACACAAGCTCCACCCTTGCCTAAACCACATGGAGCATTTCCTGTAGTGAGAAGGCGTCTGACATGGAAAATCACAGGCTGTGCGCTACATGTGTAAAACTCCAGATGATGTCATGTTTGCTACTTGTGTGGTCAAAGGCTATATAGAGATATACTTGTTTACATGCTGTTAACTGTGTGTTAGCGTTAGATTTAGATCTCTCTGGCCCTGTTCTGTGACATAGGCTTACATTTTTTAATGCTATTTTGTATTTTATATGAAGCTATAAAGCTATGGTGTGATAATCACAATATAGCAAAGTAATACATCACGGTATGATCATCAAAAAGCTGCACAAGTTAGAATGTTATAATCACGCAGATCTGGCCTGCGTAGCGAGCACACGTGAGCTCCTCCACTGCAGCGCTGTGTGTAGCCAGTGGGACGGGCCCGGCATCAACCTGTCCTGGAATCCTTCAACCTTATTTGCTTGCAGCAATCGGAGAAGTCGCATTGCCTGTTTTTTTTGCACGTTTGCACTGAGGCTTTACCCTTATTCTAAAAAATATTATTTTGTTCAGTATTTTATATTCTTAAACCTTGTTAAATTATATTAGAGTAGAGTTTATTAACATCATTCTAAGCAGATTTCAGTCATTCAAATAATTGTATTAAAAAAGGTCGGTTTTAACGCTCTACTTATTAAAAATGTCGGGTTAATTCGGGCTCTGGCTCATAATGACAGTTAATGGGGCGGGGCATGGCTGGCTCGGACCGAACATGCACAGGCTAGGGTAGGGTCGGCTGGAGTTTTGGGATCATTGGTTGTAAACGTTCTTAGAATTAGCGCGGCAAGGTATGCAAGGTGTAGTACACACAAAAACAGTAGGGGCAGTGCTGGCAGTCAGCAAAAAGTAACAATTCTTAACAAGACCAGACTCACCTGTTTCTGCTATCCAGAAAGCTAGAAACATGGATGTCTGTTTACTAGTATGGCTAATCCAAACCAATTGATGGATATAACATTAGCATCAGCCACTTAAAAAGACAGAAAATCAGCACAGCACACAACATAATTGTACCATTTCACCTATAAAAGGTAATGAATAAAACATTGAACCTATCATAAAAGGTTTAGCATGAAAGCTGGTGTTGGCCCAAGTCGGTGTCCCAGGTTTGTAGTTACCTGCGTTTGACCTAGCTAAGAAGAGATAACCTCTGAAAATGCCTTGCAAGCTAATGTGCTGTCTCCAGCTAGCCAGTATACATGTGCAAACCCTCCCTCGCTACAGAGACCGCCTTATACTTTTGTGGCCAACCAGCAAGCGATGCGCATACTGCAAGTAGTATAGACAGCAGCTTGCAGGCATGTGAAAGTCTAAATCATCACATAGTTGTTGAGAAATCTTAAATAGACTTGCTTAAGTGGTGTCTAACACTATACAGTATAGTCTAATATAGCACACAGAGCAGTATCAGCTAAATATGTTTAGGCAAGACGTGTAATTTTAAAGTTAAGTATAATACTTATATGTTGGGAAAATTCAACAGCACCTGTTGCTAACCGCTTTACAGCTTTACAGCTTTACAGACCACTTTCTAAAAATGTCCAAGCAAATTCTAGAAAGCACAGAATCCACTTATTCTTTAAAATCAAATCTGCAATTCAGCTTTATCTACATTCTGCTTATTTGAGTCCGTTTCATTCTTTGAAAATGGGGCTGCTTTATCTCCTTTTCTTTCTCCATCGCATACAAGAGTCATCTGAGTCAAGTAAAGAAATCTCCCATTCCCCATCAAGAGTGTCACATCCAAATGACCTGGAGTTATAGCTCTCCAGCAGATACCCCCATGCTGGCCTGCTAAAGGGTCAGTTAAATGTCAATCTGACAACCTGACATAAGGCTGAAATCAGGGACCCTAGTGACCTCAGCCTGAATGAGAATAAAAATTGCCCACTTTATTATATATTTATTTATATTCTTATGATAAATTGGACTTACATTCAGCTACTTTGGGTTGCACCCATTGCTGACACAGATGTGCAAAAGCACACACAGCTTGCCAAGTCCCTGTAAAGAGGCACTGCCAATAGAATTTGACTCAGCACATAACCATGAACCTAATGCCAGACATAGGCTAGAGGGGTACTGTATTTCAGGAACTGTATTCCCTGGAATGATGGTGCCCCAATCCAGTACTTTTGGAATGAGTTGAGGAGGTGGGAATGAGATAGGGTGGTTATCACTCAACATTTTACTAACTCTCTTGTAACTGAATGCAATCAAATCCTCACAGCAATGCTTCAAAATCTAGCAGAAAGCATTCCCTGGACAGTAAAGACAGTTACTCCAACAAAAGCAGGATAAACTTTTTTTTAATAATCTTTATTTCAGACAAAACCATGAATGAGCATGTGGGCCAATACATGTTCTGGCACACGTTACAGTAATGTTTAAAAATGGTTAGTGCAGAAATACATCACAGCATCAGTACATAACATAGTGCTGCGTAATAATAACATTAATACAAAAACTAGTAATTTTACGTCACTGTGTTCATTAAAATCTCCCCAGAGCTGTTCTCGTGAGAGCCTAGTATTATTTATAGTTTTCATCCAACACCAGGTTTGGTAAATCTGTGCTTAATAATGTTAAATCAGGTGAGCTGGTGATGGAATTGAACAAATCTACATGCTGGCTGGGGGCAACCAAGAGAAATCTGGAACCAAGCTGTGCTCTCTCTCTCTCTCTCATATATATATATATATATATATATATATATATATATATATATATATATATATATATATATATATATATATATATATAAAACCATAATCTAATTAAACTAAACTAAACTAATATATAAAAAATAATATTACACAATATTAAAAATAAATTCTATTAAATATTTGTGTTTTTTAATAACTCTGGTTTGTCCTGAAAATTGATAAAAACAACACACATGCATATACACACACATACACACACCTCATGCTAAAAAGTGTTGAAAGGAAACAAAAATAGAGTCTAAAATGGAGAAGGGGCTTGGCTGCGTGTCCTCCTGGACAGATTATAAATTGATATGGCGAAGGACAGTGAAAAGGGAGCAGAGCAGACAATGCAGTCCCAGCCTGCTATTGAAAACACACTTCAGATGAAAACATACACACTCACGCTGGACGAAGCTGAGTGGCTGAGGCCGACTGTTCCCGTTATTAAAATTCAAATGTCATATCAATCAATGCAATCGCGCAGACGGATCAACGTGTGTGTGACGCCAAACACACCCCCCGTACACACCCCCCAACCATGGGACGCCTCTGTCACACCTCCTCTGACACAACAACACCTGTACGTCTAATAAAATACATGGAAAAGCTTACAGATACAAACTCTCCGATCCACATAGACACACATAGACACACACACACACGCACAGATAAAAAAGGACAGCGGCACACCCACATCAATTTCCTGAACAGACAGCGTTTGCAGGTGTCCTGCTTTCTACCATTCACATAAGTGTGCCTAGGTCACTCAGCCGGCATTATTTCAATCACTCTGCTGCCCCATCCCTCCATCCATGCACTCTCTCTCTCCATCCCTCTATCACCTCCCCATCCCTCCTCCATTAAATAAATTGTGTTGTAATAATCTCCTCTGATGTCTGCTCCTAATATTGGTGGATGGACACGACAGCCTTTTTTTTTTTTTTATTACCCCACTTTCAGTGCATCCTCGCCATGCCGTAATCCTGTGCTTTACCTTTGGTAAATTACAATAAAAAAAGTTGAGGCACAGGGAGAGAAGGGTGGGGACACAGGAATGACTTCTGTTAAAT
Organism: Salminus brasiliensis; assembly: GCF_030463535.1. NCBI lineage: Eukaryota > Metazoa > Chordata > Actinopteri > Characiformes > Bryconidae > Salminus > Salminus brasiliensis. The sequence goes on along the minus strand of NC_132890.1, from coordinate 27,130,635 downwards.
GATTTTCTTTCAAGATATACAGTACATTACATCTGTGCTGGTGGCTAGTTACTGTGAATTCCCAAAGGGAAATCTGATATATGCCTATACATGCACATACAGGATTGGGCAAATATTGTATGTATTGCATGTCCAAGTATCATATTTTGGACACATATGCATAATACATGGAACATAAATATATTTTTAATTGGTGTGTAAATACATATATGTATGTAGTAAATGTGAAGGTTCAGAATGTTTTTATAAGGTTGTCATTTTGGAGATTTTGAGTGACAGTGACAATTTAAATACATACCAATCACCAATAACATTAATACTAATACTGAATAGGTTCCTTTGTGCCACTACAGCAGATCTAAGCATTCAAGGCATGGGCTCCACAAGTCCTCCAAAAGGTATCCTGTAGTATCTGGCACCAAGACATTAGCCACAGATCCTTTAGGTCCTGTAAGTTGTGAGGTGGGGCCTCCATGAAGCCTTAGGTGACAATGACTGCTTTTAACTCAACACCTTCAAGAACTGACTGTTCTCTTGCTGCCTAATATGTAGATCCCAATCTTTGACAGATTACAGCCACTGTAGATGAAGACAATCAAAGTTTTTCACTGTCACTGGTGTTAATGTAATGGCTGATCAGTGTATGTGCTACATGTATGTTTATATATGTTGATATACAACTGAAATATACATTCAATGGCCAGTTTCAAATAAGCTGGCATATGTGTCACATATATTGAAAGATAAATATAATATTAGATTAATATATCATAAGATACTCATGGAATATTGTTGTTACCATTTAAATAGGATCTTTTAGCCATATAATTATTGATAATTGATTCATTCACGCTAACCTGTGTTTTTGCATTTTGAGCTGACCTTTAATTACGAATACAGGAGGTTTACAAGCTCCATCCCTGGTTACAAACAACTGTGAACAAGATTGTAAGAATGTGAGTATTTTATGATGAATGGACTTATAGTAATTAGCCTATTAAATTCCCAGGATTATTACATCTGATAGAAGGCTCTTTCAAACCTCATTAACGTCCAATAAAAATTAATTTTGCAATTTTGGAGATACAAAGTTTTGTGCCAACAGCAGCAATATCTAATGAACATGCGGCAGATACAGCTACACAGAAGTCAAGTCCATATTAATGGACGATGGGCATTAGAAGCTGGAGCCCAGGGCCTCCAGGGGGCCCATGGACATAATTACGAATGAAACAATGGTAAAGCAGCGGAAAATACGCTTATGTTGATGGGGATTTGTCCGCTGAGATTAAAGGGGGACTATCTTTCTGACTTGCATGCATGACTTCCTAAGCATTAGCCGTGACTAGCCAGCTGCTGTTACGGTTGTTTCCCTCTGGGTCTCACAAATGGACATTATTTACAACCTGCAGCGGTAAGGCACATTTTCTGAAGGCAACAGAGCAGTTTAGGGTCAGCAGTGTAAAACTACTCAACAGTGGAACATGAAAGCCAAATGGAATATCTGTAGTTATGGTGTTTTGACTGCGTTTCTGATGCTTTTCCTCCAGACAGGGGCTTGTAAAACGTGTTAGTGTGGCTTTTTAACAGCTGTTTGTCTATGTTCTGCCATTTTCGGCCATGCTGCCACAATCATTTGGGAAATACAGACCCGTCACGTATTAAGCTCTTCGATTATTGCTGGTTAAAAACAACACAACCACAGAGACACTCTTTTACCGGGGGAGTACTGCATTCTGCTTATGGTTTCAGTGCTACAATCTTAAAAATAAAGGTGCTACTCTTAGAAGAACCACTTTTGATTCCTTAAAGAACCATGCTTGTACTAGAGATGCGTGGTGTGTGTGAGTACAGGATCTTTTAGAGGCTTTTCAAGCCTCTCACTTGCTGTAAATGTTTCTTACACTCATATCCCCAATGCAAGCATGATTCTTTTGGAAAACCAAAAGGGGTCCTTCTTTGGCTTCGCTCAAACAACAATTTGAAGCACCTTTTTTTTAAGAGTGCACTTTGTCTGGTCTGGGATCTTCTCTGAAGGTCAGTTTTTAGTGTTTTATGTGTTTTTTAAAACCCTTTAAACTTGTGCATATGTCCTGCTTAGTACCTCATTTTCATTTCATGACAAACAATGAGGACATAACATGGCATCAGAGTACTTGTCTATTGGCTGTATGAGTCTGTAAAAAATGCTCTTAAAAGCTTTTACACCACTGGAACTACAAAGCTGCTTAGTTACTGCTTCATTTATTTTAGATAGATCTAAACAGAAGGAGGCTATAAGCTAATTCAGTTAAAATAGGGATGGAAATTAACATGAAAGGCCACTGTTTGATCAGAAATCTTGTAGACCATGACTTTAATCTTTCAAACTAAGTATCTAAGTATCACTTTGTATTTCGCAATATCCCACACAAATAGAAGATCACACACACGCAGCTTAAAACACACTATTAATAACTCTTGTTCTAGTGCCACCATGTTGAAGTTCCATCACGAAATTGCAACTCTAAAAAATCTCAGATCTTTTGAAACCTTCTATGCCATTAATTCAATCATTACTGCAGCATAACTCTGCCAATGGTAAATATAATGGGGTGTGGATGAGGGTCCGAAATAGCCTAGGAACTCAGAATGCCTAAATACGGCCCAGCCAGAAGCAGGTAGACTGAGGTCAGACAGATGAGACTTTTACTTTCAAATGCATCAGCAGACAGCACGAGCGCAGGTCCACTGGACCCAAACAAATCAATAGAGTAATGCACCCAACAATCAACTGTAATCAAAACCTGGTGAGAGGATCACACACTGTCATTTGATCTACAAGTCAAGTGTGCGTGCATGTGTTTGTGTACAGTACATCAGCTTCAAAGTACAAGAGCAGCTGAGAGCAGGCAGGCATTGTTTAAAGCCTGGTATGAAGAAGACCACAGAAAGAGATCCCAATGTTTTTTTAGGGCACTCTAGGCTAGGAGTGGGCGATTATCGTTATCGCAAAAAATAAAATAAAATATGTGACAATAATCTTACTCTAAGTATAGCATGAGGACATATTTAGACCAATTATAGAACTTGTAAATGACAAAAAATCAACTACAGCAACACCTAGCTGACTGGATGTCAGGCTATTGTCACATTATCTTATTGCTGGATGTGGACATATTTAGAGCAGCTATAAAGCTTGGTGGTTGGTGTGGCACAACAGATAACACCACTACCTGCCACTGAGCTACCACACCACGTGGGAGACTGGGGTTCGATTCCCGGTCTGGGTGAATATGCTGCGCTACACCAATAAGAGTCCTTGGGCAAGACTCCTAACACTACACTGACCCACCTCTGTAATACAGGTAACCTTGTAAGTTGCTCTGGATAAGAGCGTCAGCTAAATGCCGTAAATGTAAAGCTTGTAAATGTAAAGCTTGTAAATAACAACAACCAGGTTATAATAAACAAGCAGTTCTACCACTATCTAATTCATTTGTTTTGAACTATTTTGTACTCATTTAGTTTCCCAGCTGGTTTTACATTTACTTTTACAGCATTTAGCTGACGCTCTTATCCTGAGCGACTTACAAGGTTACTCGTATTACAGATGTAGGCCAATGTAGTGTTAGGAGTCTTATTAGTGTAGCACAGCACAGTCACCCAGACTGGGAATCAAACCCTCCATCTCCCACATGGTGTAATAGCTTACTGGCAGATTTATCTGTTGCGCCACACCAACCACCCACATGGTTGGTCTAAAATGTGGCACTACTGTTATGTTGGTGCTTTTTGTTTGCTTTGCAAATTTCAGAACACTGAAATTCTTTGATACATATCATCGCTGCCACACAAAAATTTGCCAAAATGGCAACTTTACAGAGAAAATAACCTTCTTAGGTCAATGTAAAGTCATTCTGGAGCATCGCTATTGGTCCATTCGTCCTACAAGTTTGACACAGTATAAAAATATATACTGGTAGGTTCAAATGATGTAAAACAATTTAAAACATGTAAAAAAGAAGCAGTTTTTGCATGCTGGAGACAATCTGTTTTGTGGAAATGTCTTCAAGTATCAAGTGCCATTCTTTTAATGGCATTTATATGTCCATATCATCCACCAGGCTTTAGTGAAGGTAAGGAAGCAGTCTGGGATAGGAGGGGGGGAGCGGGGGGGTCTGCTGCACAGATGTGTGTTTTCTCTGCTCTAACAGCTAGAGCTCTCGAAGGACTTGATGATGAGCTGTTGATTTGAATAACGGGTGTGAGGACAGAGACATCATGAACCTCTGCAGTGCGCACGACCAGAGCTGAAAATTACCGCCAGACAGAAAATCTGTACTAGACAATTACATGAAAACACACTGCATGAATCCATGCATACATAGGTCTACTCTGTCAAAGTTTTGTAGAGTAAACTACACTCTTTAGAAGATGGTTCTTTCTTTAAGGCAATGATGTTATATAGAAGCATGACACTTAAACTGTATGTTTAATTTTTTTTTTATTACCTTAAAACATCCACCCAAACTCTGTACGTCTGCTCTTACCATTTTGTGAAGGGATAACTCAGTAATGAAGCTCCGGTTAAGCAGATGCATCGGGTGCTTGTAAAAGGGTGTCAGGGAAGACGCTAAGGTCCTCTTCTTTGGAAGGCGGTGGGTGAAGTTATATGGTGCTCCACAACACTCTAACCTTTTTGTGTTGTGTTCAGTATGATGTTGTTCAAGTAAAATTCTCCTCTTCCTCTAATTATTAGGCCTTCCTCTAGCTGAGCGTAGTATATCGTATGTATATCATGACTGTAGTTGTAACCTATATCAAAAGATCTGCACCAGAAGTTCTAACACAAAATAAAGGAAAACAACATGAATAGACCTTTTTTAATTCATTCTGTGTATCTGTATAGCTTTGATATGCCATCAGCAGAACAATCTTATCACGGCTTTATAGATTCACCTCTACACAGACGGCAAACTGCATTTCAGTATTCACTAACCACGCCAAGGACAGATAAAGGAACCTATGCAAAAGAACATCCGCCAAAACATTATCGTTTTGCAGGTACGAATGCAAGAATCAAGGTTCTCTCTCCCTTCTGACTGTGTGAGTGTGTGTGTGTGTGTGTGTGTGTGTGTGTGTGTGTGTGAGTGTGTGCATCTAATGGCAGAAAAACGTAAAATCCTAATGTGCATTCTGTATTCTAAATCTGTTCTACTTCACTTTAATGTATTCCGCTGGAGCCAGGGAAGAAAAAGAGGGAGAGAAATAAACCTGCGGAGGGATGACTCTTTCTTTTTTTTGCTCTCGCGCATTCTCTTTCTGTTCTGTTTTTTTTTTTTTTTTTAATGCAGAGGTAAGTCCCTTTTGGGAGACTTGGCTGGTTATGCGAGATGAATAAAAGCCTAGTGGAAAAAAGAGTTTCTAAAAGAGTAAGAGTGAGTAATAGAGAGAGAGAGAGAGAGAGAGAGAGAGAGAGAAAGAGAGAAAGGGTGAGAAAGGAAGAGACAGAGAGAGAGAGAGAGAGAGAGAGAGAGAGAGAGAGAGAGAGAGAGAGGGAGAAGATGTGAGCAATGTTGATAGTGGGGAAGGAAAGAGAAGCAGAGAGACTTACTCCTGGCTGTAAGAGCAGAAGTGACTGGCAGACTCAGAAGACCGGGCTTAACCTTTTTCTGATTGGACTCTCAGGCCTGCTTTGCTGCCGAGAGAAAAGGCTTAATGGTGCCTTTACTAAAAAGCTTTAATGGAAACACACTCCTTTTGAAGCTTTTGCTGGGGAATTAAATACAGTACAGCACAGAAATGTCCAGAGGGTTTCCAATCACACCATTATTCTTAAGGCTCTTGAAGGTTTAGTACCTAAAGTGTGTATTAGGAGCACCCTGGTCTATATACCTTTCCCTCTGGTTCTTGCTTAGTGGTGGGTCTCCGAGGGTTTTGACATTACAAGCTGGCTGTTGGCTGTCAGACCGGTGTTGAGCATCTGTGGCTGACCACTGAATGTATTTTTGTGGTGTGACCTGCAATGTTGGAGCTAGACAACCCCTGTCAGTGCCTATCCAGCTGACGGAGCTGAGGCCAGTGGGGAGAGAGAATTCTCTAATTGGCTGTTTGACCAAGCAATGAGAGAAACAGAAGTAAGCAAAACGAGCAAGCTGGCTGAGCCAGAGTGCATGTCCTTTTGCAGTTCCAGGTCTTCCAGTTTTGCAACAATTTTCCAATTTTCGTTAACAGGCAGTTCCTCAGACATGTTCATGCAACTCTTCACTTTATAAACAGCTTCTATCCTTTTCAAGATACTTGCTTTCTGTATTTCTCCAGGAGATTTTTCAATGTTACAAGTTGGAGAACTCTGCTTGCATCATTCAAGTCATCACAAACACATTCAGTGAGGTTGAGGTCTAGAGCTTCTTAATCAGCTCGACATCCTTTCAGACTCGCAAGTTTGAATTGTCTCAAACTTGGTGGATGTCACATGTCATCTGTGACATCCCAGGCTGAATTCATTCCAAACCAGGGGTGGTCATGGTATTCTGACAGGACTGTAACAGTGGGCGAAGGGAGTGCCCCAGAAACCACTAACTTTGTGGGATGTTCTAGGTTCACCATAGTGAAGGTGTACCGTTGAGGACCTCCTAACGTCATGACAATGGTGCCCCATGGGAAACTGATGCCAGAGGAAATTAACGACTCTGATTCAAACTCGACGCAAGTGGTACAGAGCACTCAGCATGCCACGATTGACCAGTCTGCAACTGACCTCTGCAATGAACACTTGTTTGTCACCCAATAGTCTCGCTGGAGTCAATTGAGCCAAGGGTGATTATTTCCAATATTAACTAAACACTGTTTGTTTATATATATATATATATATATATATATATATACACCATATGTACTCATTGCAAAAAAAAAGAATTCAATGTATACGTATATATATATGTGTTCATATAAGCCCAAAAGACTTGCCTGAGGATCTGCTGGCTGAGTTGTTTCCCAGAGGGATTCGCTAGTTTGCAAATAAGCAGAACTGGAGGAAACCACTTGGCCGGGCCGTAGTTCTGGAAAAAAAGTCTATAGACTGGATTATGATGCCATTTATAATCCCTCTTTTCCCTCAGAAGATGCTCCCGTCCCCGCTTCAGATTATACAATACTTAACATAAGACAATATTGCTGGATCCCTCCAGTTCTCTTTATGTGCAGCTCCCATTGGCTCACCATTAGGAGAGGAACTATTTCAAATAATGCCAGCTTCTCTCCCCTGTTATTCACCTTTCCTTTTTGTTATTGTACTTTTCATGCCCCTTCCACATCAACAGTTTCGACAACATGCAATATCTTTTGATATTTCACACGCAGAGGCATTGCTCTGGCTGTGCAATCACTTCATTAAATCTTTAATATCTCTGTCAGATTCACCAAAAAATAAAACCTTCAGCAGATGTCTCAGTTCGTGAAGATAATCGTGCCTATATGCAGTCAGCTGTAAGGGATCTGTGTTGCTGGAGTTCATGACAGTGGATCAAAGCGGATGGTAAGGAATGAGAATCTATGAAAAGAGAAAGAAATGTACTACTATCTCCTGAACTCTGGGCTTAGTATAAAGCACTTATATGCACTTATAAAAGAAGCCAATGGGTAGTTATTGAATTCTGTAATTAATAAATGTGCCCAATGTACATTTCAACCAATCTAAGTTACAACAAGGACACAATACTAAATCGATGTAATTATAAAATTGAACAGGCTTGAGTACCCCCAGTGAGCACCGCCTGACATGAGACCTCACGATATCCAGTGTTGGGCCAGCCTGGTCTGACTAAAAATGACCAATAAAAAGACATGTTATGTTACTATATACATAATGTACATTTCTGATCAAAATGTGGATGCCAGTTTGAGAGGAAAGGCCACCAAGGTCACCTTTTTTTTTTACAACAATCATTAAATGATGTCCACCAAAGTCCTTTACTACACATGTAGACGTCCAATGAAGAAGCTGAATTCGCATGTGTATTGATGCGTGCAGTCATATGGGTGAAAACGATATTGTTAATGCAAGCCATGAAACCCGCCAGCGGCCCCTGTCCATCAAATTCAGCTACTCCTTTTACACTATGGCCTTTGACACGCCCACATGCAGTCACTCCTTTTTGCCAATCATTAACATCTGCTTTGTGACCCATTTTCCACACATCAGACGAGACATTCACTGCACTGTAGGACCTCTTCCCAATCCCATCGCACACTCTGCAGGTATTTACAGCCTGATTGTCCTTATACAACGTCATCTGCAGGAGCCTGAAGTTACTACCACCTAAAACAGGGGGCTAGGTGTTCATTACTGTCACAAAAACTTTTGCCAGATCTCAAAAATGGCAACTTTACAACTTGATATTTTTCCAGTGGAATCTACCAGATTCAAAGTCTGTTAAAAAAGTAAAAAACGACAACCGTGAAGATACAAGGTTTTTGTTGACAGTGTTTTTCATTTCTAAGCACATGGAAATGCATCAAAATTATTTTCCATAATGACGGTGTGATGCAGGTGCACTCATTATTAAGAAACTACTATAAATGATTCTGTACTTATGACACTACTCTGCACTTTCTGTTGTTATGAGAATGAAAGGGTAAAGTCTAGACCCGCTGAAGGGTCTTTAGAGTTTAAGGTGTTAATGACCTAACCAAAAGTCTTCAACACAGTTCACAAGATTTCACACTGAATTCCATGAAGCTGGAGCGGAGAACCCCGTTTGCACTGTTTTGACATTTCAATTGCTCTTATTACCGCTTGGTATGAAGTGGCGGTGTGTCCGACCTGTGCTGTGCCATCAGCCAGGAGAGCTGGAGTGCAGTGCGGCTCATTAGAGCAGCATTGTGGCTGAGCAGAAGCTACGCTGAGCGCAAAGTCTGCGACGCTATGACCTGCGTAAAGGGTAAAGGCATCAAGCAAATGACTAAATTATAGTGATACAGATAATTCGCCACATGCGGACAGGGCGAGAGGGAAGATTTTAATTGCAGCTCTCTTAATCACTGAGTCAACGAGCAGAAGAGCCGAGCAAAAGTGGAGCCGCTTTTTATGTACATGAATACTAATTACGCATCCGTCACCCAGATCCCAACACTCAACTTAGAGACGACTGTGTGTTTCAGAAGCTTGAGTAAAGGTTGGACGACTGCTCACTTTTCAGTGGTTACTTCTTTGAGGATGCGACAGCGGCCTTTACTTCTGGTTTACTTCTCCCAGTGTTTGACCTTGGTGTAAGAAGTGGTAAATGCAGTTGTATATGGAGGAGGGGTCCACGCTACAATTTATCCTGGATGTGTGATGATTTGCTGTTTAGATTGGGACGATATTTCAAAGTGATATTTGATGATGTATTTCATTGCTGCCACACTTGTATCTCCATTCTTGCAGCTTTTGTGTTTTTTTATTTGTATTTTTGGGGAAACTGGGAGGGTAAGGACTTAACACATCTCCTCGGATGCATTTAAAGCCAACCACCGCCTCCATTCGAACTACCGCCGGTCCCCAGCTCCACCACACTAGCTAACAGACGCCTGTGCTTTAAGAGTGATGTGGGAAACAGTGGCATCAACCCACCCATAGAGTGCATGGTCAGTTGTGCTCTCTCAGACTCCAGCCACTGATGGTAAAGCAGCATGGCTCGAGCTTCAAACTTGCCATAGTGGTGGAACATTAGACGGCTGGGCCACTCAGCGCCCTGTTTTTGGCTTATTGACAATTTTTCAGTCTGTTAGCTGTCCTTGTGTCAAAAATTGATCAATAAAAAATACTGTAAAATGATCGGGAATTAAATCTTTTAAGTTATAAGGGAGTTTCTTCATCCTCTTGCAAAGTTGATATTTCGGATGCTTTCCCATGATCTACTGGACTCCAGAAGAGCAGAACGGCGCTCTAGCTATGCTTTAAATTCACCCTAAAGCTTAGAAATAAAGGAAAATGTCAAATACGTTTAGATTATAGATAGAATATAATAGAGATAGATATGCTGATTCTTTCGATCAGTTTTTAACTACAAGTTAAACAGCCAACAATTTGCTCATAAAGGATCAGACTAAAATAAATGCCCCTTGCCATGTAATATCAGTACTGTTAAAGCAATCACATTATGCCCAGACACTGTCAAAAGGATATTTCTAGGGCAATGATTTTTTCCAGCAGCACTGGAACCGGCCCAAATTCCCCCACCGCTCACGCTATTAAACATGTAGCCTCAAGCGCGTGTACATATGAGCCAACACTGAAGAGCATCTGGGCACTACACACCAAATGTATGGAGTCAATGTCATCCTCAAGGACACAACTTCATTAGGAAGGAGTGAGAGTGAGTGGGTTTCATGCAAAATTCAAACTGCAACACACGTCCACTGCCTGTGAGCTTTCACCAGGAACATTAACAGCATTATTAAATGTGTATTTAGGAAGGAGATGAAATACAGTTGTTTTGTTGTTGTTTCCTTACGTTTGTGCAGCACAATTACGAAGTGTCGGATTTGGGAAGCGTTATCAGTACGGGGTCTGTTCGGCACTGGGCCTGCTCTGCACCTATCTCTCCTGACTGCCTGCATTTCCAGAATAATTTCATGATGTCTGCGTCAGTGTCAGATGATATTCATCACATGGCTGTTTCCACATCCACTGACATCAGATATAAACATATTTGCCTCTGAGTAGAGAAAGGTTTACCCCTTCATCCTTGTAGGCATCATATGTGTGCATGTGTATGTGCATCTGTTCTTACCTTTGGAAAAGCACCATTTTGTGCTTATATTAATACAACACACACACTATATATATATATATGTGTGTGTGTGTGCGCATGTAGGTATGCATGATTATGATTCCCAGCACAGTTGCAGGCCTCTTTCATCACTACTGCTTTCGGAGAATAATAAACAGCTAGCTTTGTCCAACATGAACTAAAAAATAATGAATATTTTATTAGTGATCACCTTTTGGCGTTTAATTTAATATAGCCTCTAACTTTGGCCTCTAACTCTCTGAAGATGAATTAAGTGAATATAGTAAGTGTAAATAAACGTAAACACACATGACATATACATATATGTGTGTGAGTGTTTATGTGAGTGAGTGTGTGTATAGGTACCTTGTTGATATACCTAGATGAACTCAGGTGCTTAGGTGATGATAAATGACACTGCATTGATGGGGACCTTAAAACGCATGTATATGTTAACGTATCTACCCTGTGGGCACACTGTTGTTACTCTCTCTACCCTAAAATTACCTGAAGTCACTGTAGGGGTGAATGATCCAGAAGCCAGCAGACTTCACCCTCTCCTGCTCGCGCTCCACCGCCTTCTCGCTGCCGAACATCCTCAGGGAGAACTTGTTGACCCCCGGCTGGAGCATGGCTCCGAACTGCCTGTGCATGAAGCCCGCCTGGTAAAACCTCTCATCGTCCGCTAAGATGTGCTCGATGCCATCCAGCTTGACGAAGGCAGGCTGCTGTTGCTGCTCAGCTCCAGCTCCTCCAGCAGCTCCGGCGCCTGCCCCTGCCACGGAGCCTCCCGCGCCTGCGCCCCCTGGCGCCCCTCCGCTCGGCCCGGGGGGGCTGCTCTCCTCGCTGGGGCTGCTGGCATCTGTCTCCGAGATGAGGCGCTTCTCCTCGGCCGACGGCTCGGGCTCGTGGACGTGGCGGCCGGCCAGAGACGAGAGGCTACCGCGGAAGCGCCGGCAGTCCCCATTGGAGCTCGCCTTGGCCGCCCTCCCCACGTCCGTCTCGGCCACGGCGGCGTCCGCGCTCCTTGGCTCCGCGGCGCCGGGCGAGGGCAGCGCCTTCATCCGCAGGCTCTTCCTGCGCGCGTCCTTGTCTCCGTCTTCGCCGTCCCCCATGATCGAAGCTCTGTGGCCGATGTGCTGGGGCAAACTGTAGAGCCTTTTGCGCATGGACGAGTGCAACCTGTCCATCAGGACATCCAAACGCGGTCGGTTTCAATGACAAACTCGCGGCACCACCACTGTGTTTGTGAACTGCTGATGTTGGTCAGTGGCCACACGAAGCCCCCCAGTAGCTAGCGCTCCCTAGCCTCTCACTGACGCGCATGACACCGTGGCAAAGCGGTGCGCTACATGCACCTCCACCGTCAGCAGCACCTCCAGCATCTGCCTACCTGTCAGGTCTAAACAGCCCCTGCCCTGCCGCGCAGCTCTGCCCCTGGGCTCCGCTTCACCTCGCCACTCCTCCTCCTCCTGCTGCTGCTGCTGCTGCTGCTGTTGCAAGGCACCGTGTTGCACAGCTCCATTAAGCACCATGCAAAGTCATAGACCAGAAAAGCTGCTCGCAGAGCCACCTCACCAGCACGACAGGACCGAGGAGGAGACGCGCCGAGGTCACGGAGAGTGAGCCACCCCCACCCACCCCCTTAAAAAACCTACCCCTAAAAAAATCCCTATCGGCTGTCCAAGCCACAACAACGCAGCGCAGCCAGCCGTCCACGGTGCTGAGGCGTCTCCAGGCGTCATGAATATTCATGAGGATGCTGATTTACCGCGTTGCCATAGGAGCGAGGGCGCTACGAAGGCCCCGCCCACCTGTTTCCAATCACCTTACAGATTGTATTCCCCCAGTCTTCCCAATGAGCGCGTTTTCACATCGCCAAACACTTTACGCACACATTTTAAAACGGATTACAATAAACCCCTCGGTTGGTGAAGTGTTAATTGGCTGCCAGCGTGGACAGAGGTCCAAAATCAAACCGCTGAGAGAGAAAATTACATAAAAAATATTCTTAAACACAAAATATATGAAACGGTCTTTGCTTTTATTACAGCTAAAGTGCTCCGAAGCAAGCGTTTTCGTCCAGAACTGTGTACTAGACTCAAGGTTTTAGCTCTAATTAAAAAAAAAAAAATCACAGTATTATTGATGTTAATATCTCCGAAAAGCAACTTTTACAGATGAAGAAAATGAAAAACTTCCGTAAAACGATTTGGATCATTTTTATTGGTCAAATAAAGCATGACATTTTTGTCAGACTCTGTCAGAATATTGAAAAAGTGATCTCAAAAAGTTCATGTGATCTCATCTAGTAAATACGATATTTATAGCAATATTTTTGAGGGTCTCCATCACATCGTTGTCGTTGCGCAAAAACCTTGTGTCTCCATCTTGTCCACGGTGGAAACTGTCAACTGTTCTCACATTGTGTCCAAATTAATAAAAGAAATGAATGGGCCAACAGAAGTACTCCACAATTACTAGAATAAAATCGTTTACATAGCATTTCTTTAAAGGTTAAGACGTTTTCCCCCTCTCCTGTAAAGTTGGCATTTTGGAGATACAGTGTTTGTGCATGACCGCGACCTGTGTGTGGCGCATTGCTGGCGTTTTTAGAGCTTCAAGTAGCTTCATTTCTTCTGAGAAATACCATTAGCCAGAGAGGACTTCAAGAGCCATGTCTGGAGAAAGCGCAACAGCGAAGTGTGTGTGGAGGTTAAAACGTTATGGCCGTTTTCAGCCCAAAGCCAAAGACAGGGGAGAGAACTGCTCGTGGAAGGTAGCTAGTGCTAGCTCTTAGTGCTAACGGGCCAAGCTAACAACCTAGCTAGCTAGTGCTAACAGCAAATATAGCTAGCTATATTTACAGGCTATATTTAGTTGGTATTTGGTTGTATTTACTCTTTAGTTAGCGAACATGTTTTGCCAAACTACCATTTACTACAGAAAGCGAAGTAATGAGCACGCAGACAGTTGTTAGGGAACTAGCTAGCTAATAGCTAACTGCTAGCTAAGTGAGTTAGCGCCCGCTAGCATTCACGTTAGCAATTCGGCGGGCTAAGTTAGTTAGCTAGCTAGTGCTAACATGGATACTGTGGTTTTGGCTGCCTTCTCCAATAATGCCGGTATATTAAGACTCATAACTTTATGAGAATAAGTTAGATGGGCTAAAAGTAGCTGTCATAGCAGAAAATGCAAGTAGCATAAGTAGCTATATGAAGGATATTTGAATAGTGCAAATGAGGTGAAAGGTAAATGAGGTGTATTTTTTTATTTTTGTTTTTACAATTTTAACTTCTGGAACACTCAAGCAACAAGAAAAACTTTTAATGAATTATCATTAAAATAAAACATGAAAACGTTTAAAATTGAGGGTCCGCGCATGCGCAGAGCCTCTAAGTAGGACATAGTAGGACAGGGTAGCACAACTCGACAGAACACCTGTTCGGTTCCTGTCGGATTCACTGGGCTTCAAAAGTAAATGATGCCTTTAAATTCGCCCAAGTCAGTGACCAGTCTCACTGTCTGTCTGTCTGTCTGTCTATTTCTCTCTCTTTCTGGCGTTCTGTTTGTCTATCTGCCTCCTTTTAGAAATTCTCCTTTCCCCATCTCTTTATAAGCTCATGGTATGATAAAGTTATTGGTGCACATTGACAGTAATGTACTTTCACCTTGTGCATTTCACAAACATACATCGTACAGGTTTCTACCGTTTTATTTATTTTTGTTGTCTTCTCTGTAGATCTCTGCATAATCAAACAGTCTTTTTTTTATTATTGTACCTTTGAGTCTGATTTATGTAAATGATCTCTGTTCTGATTGGCTGCCCTGTATGGTTTCCCATTCAAAATGCAACTCAGCCTGAAACACTTCTTATGTCTTCATATTGAATAGATGAGGCAGGATGAACAGGTGGCTTTGTACAAATGTGTGGGTTCACTTGACATGCTAAAAACAGTCGGGGGGAACATAAGGAAAGTTCATTTCTGTGTGATATGAGCACTTTAAAAAGACCCTTTACAACATTTTAGAAGAATAAGCCATTCTTGTGACGTTAATGACAAGATTAAGGCTTAGCCCTCAGTTGACTGTCTTATGCAGGACCAGACAGTATAGTTTTTAGACTTAATTAACTTTCCTTTTCCTAAAGGTGTTTGAGTCCAGTAAAACCACAGGCATGCTGGAGCTGATTATTCTGGAGTCTGGGCATCTGCTGGTCTCTCAAGCACAGGAGTTGCTGGTAAGAGACTTGGACTACACATGCTCATTGGTTTCATCTTTGTGCTATTTAAGTTTATTGTGTAGAGTGGTCTGTGGAAAATATTGGACTGCACAGTTGACCACATGCTCATTGACACTCCTCAACCGAAGACACATTTGCCCGGTTCTTACATTGTTTGCCTATTCCCCCCATTCATTCCCTGCTTTCCTCTCTACCCTTCTTAAAATTTGCCAGACCAAGTGCTTCTCAGTACCTTCCTACAGCATACCAGAGTTGTGAACACTTTGCATCCTCATGATGTGGTGAAAAGGAGCTATAGATAGGAGATATAGAAGAGCATGTTCATGCTGAGACATGTGCCCAACAAGGCAGTGTCTAAATCCAAGGAGCTCTGAAAGCCTAAGATAGCAGTGGTTTATACATTGGCATCATACTGCAAGGCATGGGTAGCTTTCAGTACTGCGAGTGGCGCTCAGGAGCTTAGTAGATCCTTCTCTGAATTTTCCCTCTAACCGAGGCTGAAACGATGACATGCAGTATTTCGGATAGAGGGGTTATCAAGTGTGTCATCCAGATTACATCGAATCTGAAATAGTGTGTGTGTGTGTGTGTGTGTGTGTGTGTGTGTGTGTGTGTGTGTGTGTGTGTGTGTGTGTGTTTGTGTGTGCGCAGAGGAATAGCTATCAGTGTTTTTGCAGTAGAGGCGATTTGCGCGGAGTTCTTTACTTACACAACGAACCAGACAGTACTGAGAAAGAAGGGTGGGTTAGTGAAGCCATGAAATGCAGACTATCATATTTTATACCCAAAAGCAGTAATCTTCTACCAGGATCTCTTCGGAGACAGAAATACATAATCTGTTTTGAATTCTAGACTTTAGCTGTTAAAATGATGTGACAGAGCTGTTATATACATTCATTTCTTTTTAAAAACAGTCTGGAAGAAGATACCATTATTATTTTTAAATAGAAGTAGGACAACGTATTGAAAGGAAAAGAGATAAGAGATTACACTAATTACTATTTAAAAAAGAATTTCAAGTACACATAAATAAAGGCTGCTTTTTTGTAAGGCCATTGAGGGCGGCATGTAAAACTTTAGCCGAGTGTTTTTTCCACAGCCGTGTTCTGATAGTTGTGTGTGTCTGGCAGCGGGCCATTCATGTTTTTGGAAAGCCGATTCTTGGCATCATTCATGTGCTGAGGGGGAGATTACAGCTTGTCCCTGAGCCTCCAGGTCTGGCAAGTGGTTTAGGCGCTGGGGTTCCTATGGATATAGATCCCCCTGTTGGAATAACAGTGTAATTTCAGCCTGGGTTCACTGTGAATGCTCAGATTTGCACAATATTTTACACACCATATATTTAGTCAAGTTGGCCTGGTTGAAGCTCAAGATCTCATGAAGATCTCGAACAGGTAGTTTGGAGAACTAGTAAAAAAAACGTATATGTCTCTTACATATCACATCTTACATATCACTGTAAATGAGAAATGAGATTTTAGCTGCTTTATGTTGTATTTTAAATGTTTGTTCTGTATTTGGTTCAGGAAGGGTTCTCTCTTCTCAGTGCTCAGAGCTTTCTGAAGATCCACCAGAAATCGGACAGTCTGCTTTTCCACATGACGCTGAAGGTGAGAGATGCTATAATATTCTGTTCAGCAGAAGTATAGTTTGCAGCACAACAGCGCTGTCAGTAACACCTGAGAGACATTATGAACATTTTCTTCTGGCTCTGTTTTGTTGTCCTCTATGGCGTGAAGAATCACCTTATGCAAATATCTAGGAATAGCTGTTTCTGAGTGACCTTCAGCTTTCAGCTCAAAGACATGCATGGTTTAGCAAGTTTCTGGTTTGTTAATTAAGCCAATTATCTCCTCTCCAAAATGCCTGTATAAAGGGAAATTAGTACCTCATGAATACTGATGAACTAGCTGAAAACAGCGATAGCTAAAGAATATATGATTGGATCAAGCACAGACACAGATATTCAGGTTATGGCATGTGCACGCTGCACTTGATGAGCCTAGAGCTTGTGCTGCTATGGCTATTAATTGAACATAAAAGTTGAACAAGACAGAACAGCCTGAAGGCTGGCATTTTGCATGCATTCTTAATAATAATGTGCTTCTGTTTATCTTCATGTTGATGTAGGGAGAGAGCCGAATGATGAGAGTGCAGTTTGATGGCAGTAGCAGGTCTGAAGCAGTGGAATTTTGCAGCAAAGCAGCAGAGCGACTTCAGGAATATCTGCCTGTAGGCACTCAGGAGCCTCCAGCTCCTCCTCCTGCAACCCACACCACTGAAACTGAGCAGCAAAAACAGGTAGATTATAGTGCATCTTAAATGCAGTGCTATCACCTATGTGTTTGTGGACAGAAGTAGGGATAGAGGTATCTGAGCTAGTTTACAGTTTTACAGTCTTGCATTAAGGTAAGTAAGTAGTGGGTTATGCAAGGTGAGATGAGAGATTTAACCTTTCTTGTTTTAACTGGGTTTTATTCATCCTTCCATTCATTTATCCATCTATCACATGGGTTCTGGGTGCTCTGTGATCGAGGACCAGCATGGAGGATGGAGAAAGCAATACTTGAGGCTTACTGGGGTTGCAGAAGAACAGAAGAACAGTTTCTCTGGCACTCTACTGTTAAAATGTTTTAGATTACTTAACATATTAACCTATTGCAAAATGTAGAAATAAATGTGTTATATAATGTTATAAACTACTAAGCCTGTTTTGTAATGATAAATTGTCTCTGAAACAATGTAATTGTAATTTTAGGAGTTTTTTGCCTCTGATAATATAATAATATATAATATAATAATATAATAATTGCCTCAAAGTTTTTGCCTCTGATAATATAATAACATAATAATCTGTGTTTCTTTGGCCCTTCTACTGCCTGGCACTTCGAACCACCATGTGCTACGTACCCCTTTGGCCGTATGCGAGTAGTTGTGTAACAACCTATAAACCACACAGAAAAGCAGGTATTTCTGGGTATTCCGAAGTGCTTGGAGAACAAATGATAAGCCATAACTGAATGCATATTTCTATTTAGAATTATTTTCTGTTGAGTCATCTACCTCAAGAGGTGATCACCACATTTGAATTACAAGCATATTGATTTTATTATATCTTTATATCTTCTTGATGTCATACAGCTTTATCAGTCATTTTAGGATTTTCTACAGCTCTGGTCATTCTGAACTAATCTAGCATCCTACAAAATATTTAAAGCCTGTGAAGGCCCACATGATGGGTGTCTTAGAATCATGTTGAACATAGATCTTCAACTAAGATTTGTTTTTATTGAATTCAAAGTTATTAATATTAGCATACATGGGCAAATTGTAAAGCTGTCAGTAATGATCCCAGTCATCCACAAATAGGCCTATTTTGCTAGCAATTAGATCAGTATCAAGCCTTGTTTATTAGTAGCTTTAGTTATTAATTTTATTACCTCTGGAAAATAATTATAATTAAAATATTTAATTATTAAAATAATCAACCAAGCTTTTAGAGACCTCCACCTGCATGTGCAATTAACTAATTACTGTGATGCAAACCCTCAACTGGGTGCTCTAGATCAGGGGGGCATAACTCCAGTCCTGGAGGGCCGGTCTTCAGCTAATTTTACCGCTGCTCTACTCAAGCACACCCACTTTGCCTTGTAATTAACTGATGAGTTAAATCAGGTGTTTTTGACTAGAGCAACTACCAAACTTTGGTGGGGACGAGACCTGCAGGACTGGAGTTGTGCACCCGTGCTCCAGAGACAGTCCTCTATAATAGACAGATTACTCCTGACTGTTGCACACACTCCTAATCAGTTCTTGAACAGAATACAGATGCTTTACACTAAATCGAGCTTCTGACCTGTTTATGTTCATCTAGCACTGTGAAGTTGCTTTACTTTGATTGCTACTTCACAGGTACTGGAAGACTACAGTACTGCAGAAGCTAATTATCAAGGTCTATCGCTGTTCAAGCCAAATTATCCAGTGAACTACAGCCACTGTAGCTATATTTGTAACTCAGAGATGCTGGCTGGCATATAGTACTTGGCCTGTGGGTGACAAGGAGTGCCCCGACCTTGACCTTGCACTAATAACCACAGAAGGAAAGTCCTCATTGCAATAATCTACTGGAACTTCATTTATATTGCAGCAGAGTGTTAAGCAGATATATTGAAAAATGCATACATATACAATAATATATGAAAAAATCAACAAATAGCAGTGTTGATTGTCAACACAGACTATGCATGTGTTCAGTTCTGATCCTAGTGGGGTGCAAGTCAGATTTTTTTTTCTGTTAAAATATCCAGATCCCACAGGTGATATTTAAGCTCCGTATACGCTTAAACCAGTTTGTTCTGGATTGAAAACACTGAACTCTGAAGTGATATGCCCTTCACACTCCTGGCCTTTGCAATATAAAGGATGATATATGTAGCTTTTCGTCCACTAGATGGAGCTCCTGGAACAATGTGCTGAGCACAAGGATTTCCAGAACTTCCACATTTTATTGAGAAATGTATTTGACTATGTGCACGGACAGATCTCTTGCAGGTTTGTGCAAGTAATTCATATATTTAGAGCCCCAAAACTACAATGCCTCTCTGAAATGTGTCAAGAGACGGAGAGACAAAGCAGAGGATGAAAGGGATTGAAAGAGATGAGAGTGTTCAATTAATAATGAGCTTATTGATTGGCTGGGTAGCCCCTCAGTGTGAGACCTGAGACTGTAATGAATGGATCTATTCCTGTGTTCTCTCTAGACTCCCGCAGAGACGCCACAGGCCACCCCTGACGTTACCCAGGAATCTCTGTCCATCAAACATCTTGCTCAGGTATTTCTGAAGACTTGACTTGACTGATCCAGGGGCCACCGTGATTGATGCTGCATACTTAATAATGTTTTCAGACTAGCTCGTGTAGCACTAAATAACTATTTTGTTAGTAGTTGTAGCTTTGTGATGTCTGTGGACATGACAGTATGAGAGCAGAATGTCACTGTCACTTAAATTCAGAGGGAGATTTCCCTGGAGCTTACTGACACAAAGGGCTATTTAATATGCAATTACAGGAGCGTTTCTTTTGTCTTAGCATTTCCTGGGTGAGCACAGGCTGTCCCTGCCCTTGGCATATCATCATTCCACTCTGCCCCCTGGTGATGTGGAGGACCTATTGCGCCTGTGTTTACTTGACTGTGGCTTCCCAGCTTTTGTAGAAGAGGTGGAGAACAAGCTGAAAGGGCTGCTCCCAGAGTGAGGTACAACAACAGTGAGCATGTTTATGGTTTATATCTATGCTGGGCGTTGGTGTAAGTACTCATAGCATACGTGTTGACCCTGTTTTCATCATTTGACACGTGTACGGATGGGCAGTGAGAGGGTATGTTATTTGTGTTGTAAAATATTGTCATTTTTGGGGGATTTAATGAGAATTGAGGGTTCCTCTGGAACACTAAACAAAGTATCATAGGAAACAGTGAGAGAGAGCCTGTAAAGAACAACTACCATCAGTGTGTAGTAGCTGCTTCAAGAGAACCCTGATTGTTGTTTGATTTAGTTGCTTTAAAATAGTGTGCATGACCAGTACTACCAAAATATGGTGTATAAACTAAATGCACACCAAAGCCCCATAACCCCTTAACCTCATCATTGCACATTGTACATGGCTATGAAAAAACATTGTGCATATTATGCATAGATATCATATTGTTGCACTGGACTTGGGTGATATCATGCTCTAGCTAGGTGGAAAGGCTTAAAAATACATGAGTTTTATTAGATACCTCACTGTTGCTCATTTAGTGGACCAGAGACAGATCATTGATTGGATTTGATGTCAATTTGATGCCCCAACAAAAATGGCAACCCATTAATAGAGGGATTTTGTCTGTTTAATAATAAATAAAATATTTGACTTGATTTTTACAAGAGCTTATTTATCCATGTGTCCCTATTGAAGCTTACATGTCTTAACAGTTGAGAATCTCTTTTAACTGTATTGTAACACATGGCTGATTCAGATTCTAATCCATTATTGCATTATGATTGTTTATTAATTGAATATTTGTTTTCCATTTTAGTTTATTTTATTCCATAATATGTTTTCCATAGCCATTAAATTAAATTCTTTCAGCTTCTCAGTTGAACTACAAACTTCAGCGTAAACGTAAATATGGTGATGCATATAGTGTACTGTATTGTGAGTATTGTGAAATTATATTTTTGCAGTATCACCCAACTGTAGCGTCCCATGCAGAAGATAAAAAAGGTATCCATCATTGACTGATACTCATCAGTGAACAGCAGATTGAACAACACATTGATTCATATTTTTTGGAGCCTTTATTTTAAAAAGAACAGTTGGTCTCACATTTTATTGTAATGGCTTTAGCTCCAGCAAGTGCCACCTTTATATATTGGTCCAGTTGCACTGCAACACACTGATACACCATTTTCTTTAGGAGGAGTAGTCATGCAACTACAGCAGTGCATTTAGTCTATTCCTGCATCCTGATGATCCCACAACATTAAAGCTTAGTCTGTGAAATTCATCAAAACAAACGCCCACCCTCCCCGTAACCCTGCCCCGCAACCTTACAATTCTCAATAGATCTATATGAATACATATTGCATAGGATAATAGCCATGCTGTACAAGAATCATATCTGACTAAAAAGAAACATGGTTTGGAGGACATAGAGAATTTAAAAAAAAGATATATTCTTTGCTTTTTACAGATATGCTATTATAATATTTGAACACTTACAGCGCAACCTGTACAAGACATCTAGGTAACTCTAGAAAATAAATAACATTTATCCATCTTTTTTATTTAAATGATTTAAATGATTTAATACATCTGTGATTAAATACTGCTCTGCCCATCACAGCTAGGCCCTTGCAGTCCAGCCTTAAGTAGAACACCGTTGTTTAATTCCATGAATTGATGGTAAACTGTACAAAGAACTCAGTGAACGTATTGGACTTTTATCTTCCATTTGAACGTCTTAAAAAAAGAAAGAAATGCACGTAGGGTAATGCTTTTTGATGCAACACCACACAAATAAATAACAATAGAAAAAGAAAAAAAAACAAACTCCTATTAGGTTATGTTTCTGCATGCATTCGACACGATATGTAAGTATGAAAAACAGGATCACCTCAGTAGGATCACATGATCAAAAGAAAGTTAACAGCACACGGAGTAAAAACAAATGTGTACACTTTTTGAATGAATTTAGTCACCTGTGCCCACACATACTCACATACCATAAGACTGAATAAGGCATGCTTAAGACAGTCCTTATTGTTCTTTTCTGCCAGTGTTATGCTGCTGTTGTTCCGTTCACTGAGTGAGGCAGGATATGCTTTATTAGAAATGGCCAGGAGGTCCTTCTCCCCTTGGATACCTTCATACGGTCAAGATGTGCAGTTAGTCTTCTGCAGATTAGAAAGCAGGAGGAAGGTGTTAGAACGAATGTTTAAAAACTGAATACACTACCATGTTGACTGTTGTATAGAGGCCAATACTGATATAAAGCTGTAGTGTGGGTTAGGTTAGGTCAGGTAGTTCCTTATTGACATGTGCATATGAAAGTTTGGGAACCAGACTGTTTATCCATGTTATCTATATTTGCATGTTCGCTTCACTGTTCACTATATATAATTCCCAGTTAAACAAACATATCTTTCTCCTATGCTCTATGTCTTATATTCCATATGTATGCATGATTTGTACCAGACATGCATGCATAATGTTGCTGGAAACATCTGGCTTGTGTCATTATGCATGTTAAGGAAATATTAGGTAGCTGTCTAAAGTGTGACCTTTGCACTGGGGCTGTTGTCAAAAACCCAGTATAATTTCTTAACCCATTAAACTCTTTGCACCCTATATTGTAGGCCCACACTTTATTACTATTAGAATTTACATCACTCATCATAGGCCCTAAAATAGAACCCTGTTGCACAAAATCTGGTAAACTAAACAGCTATACAGTAGTTTTTGCTTTAGGATTTAAGGGGGGGGGGCATGTTCAGTAGAACGCTGATACTGTTACGGTGTGGTGTGGGGTTTGGACTCAAGTGCAGTTAAAGTTTGTTTTATTATGATCAAATGAAACAACTCCTTTTGTGGTGTGTGCTTGGTGACTGTTGGGCTTGAACTCCCAACCCTGGTAATGGGTAATAAGGCCACTCAAATGCGTTACTCTTTTCACTGTTAACAACTTAAACTCTTTTCTTTTCTGTTCACAACTTGAACTTCTCTTTTCTCTCTTTCACTTTTCTCTTTTCTGTTCACAGCTTAAACTTCTCTTTTCTCTTTTCCACGGTTCTCTTTTCTGTTCACAGCTTAAACTTCTCTTTTCTCTTTTCCACTGTTCTCTTTTCTGTTCACAGCTGTTCGCTTTTCTCTTTTCTCTTCACAACATAAACCCACTGTTACCGTTCGCCCCTCTACAAAGGTGCGACGGGGAAGTGTGTTTGGCTAGGTGTATTTATACTGTGCCACACAGGTGGGTCTGGTCAGCGTTGATTATCGCTGGGAATTCTGGGGCTTGGAGTTCTTTGCTCCAACCCCACCAGCTTTCCTACTTTGCTGGCTGGGCCCCCTGCTAGCGGCTGGCGGTACATGCTGCCTGCTCACAGATACAGCATACACATACACAGTCTTATGCAAAAGTTTGGGCACACCTGGCCAAATTACATTTTGATATTTCATACATCTTCTACCGAGGACACACCTCTGCAAATTTTAATGCACAATTGCTTTTTTTCACCTTAATTTAGAATTGGGGGGGGGGGGGTATTCGGCAAATTAGCCATATTAAAGTTTGTTGTTTGTATAGTATCACTTTGAAAATCAACAAAATCTTTGAACAACTTGACCAGAGACCATCAAATGTTTGTATACGGCAGTTTATACCACCTGCACTGTTGATGGCACACTGCTCTAGCAGTAATACTCACTTTCCTAAGTTTATTTGCTCAGTTGGTGTTCCGCTGTCTCAGGTTTTTGTCTTTGTGGTTGTTAGTAGAATTTGTTTTCCTGGCAGAAGGGGAATAAAAAAGATTTTAAAAATACTAAACAATAAATTGGTGTCATAAATGATTAAGAGTCCCACACAGGAATTAAACCTACTCCTGGATTCCATTATGCTTTCAATGGAGAATTTCCATTCGCAATTCTGTGCCATTTAGGTCTAGGCTTAATTCCTGTCTGGGAAATGGATACTAAAGGTTTAGCTTAATTAATGTCCATGTTGTTAGGTCATAAAACCATTACATATAAACGGTTAGAATGCTAGAAATACATTACAATGCATTAAGATTAAGTCTTGGCTCTTACACTGGTCCAGCTGGTTCATCATCTTCATCAGGCCAGGCAATTTATGAGGGGAAGGAGATAAAAAAAAAATAAAATTATATATTAGAAACTGTAACAGTATTCTCTAACAGCTTTTTGCTGATTTACAGTTATGTAAAAGTCATTTGTTCTGAGATTGTAAAGTTTTGTAAACGTTATGTAACATTAAATGAGATGAAAACTGTGAGTGTGATTATTCCACTTCAGCATATGAGATAGAGAAACACTTGTAAGCTTGTAATTTGCTAGATTAATAGTTTAGCTTGCATCATTTTGAAACATAAGCAAGTTGTAGACAGGAAATGTATATATTCTGAAAGACATCAGTGAAACCTCACAGCCAGCCAATGGTTTACATTCATGGGATGAAATTTAGCGAGTTTGTCACCAAAACACATCTCTGCCATTGCAGTCAATGCACTCTTTTAACAATAACCTGACAAAACCTGACACTTAGTAAAAAGAGCCTAGCAGGAAGCATAAAGTTCTGGCTGTGCATAACCGTTTCAGACACGGATGGAGGTACTTGGTTAGTGTGTGAGATTGTGATAACAGAGCATGCATCCACAGCCTGAGGGCAGCAGCATTCGACAGCATATTACACCAAACAGGTTATGAGGTTATATTTGGAGACAGGACAGCATGGCTTCCAGGCAGTTATTTGTTAGATGCTTAAACTCGAGTAATATACAGCTAGCTGATACACAAAACAATCAGTTCCATTCCCAGCAAACCCAACAAAATTGTGCTTGGAATTATGAACAAACTGCACACCATCTGTGTTCATTACAGTTTCAGCAGCTAAAGCTAATGTAGGAAATACTGTTCTAGTAGAGACTGAAAAACACTTCTGCACTTCTGAAAATTGAGCTAACGAAAGCTTTCAAAATATCTTAGAGCCTTCAGTCTTAGAGAAACATGTTATAGGCCAGCTTCTCAATGTACATACGATATCTAGATACTAGGTATTGAAAGACAATTCAATACACTCTTAAAAATAAGGATGCTTTCAATGGATCTCTGAGCGATGCCCTAGAAGATCCACTTTTGGTTTCATAAAGAACTTTGTAGAGATGTGTAACAACCTTTGAATTGGAATCAAGTGAAGTTTCTTTAGACCTTTAAAAGATTCTTCACACTCATACTTCAATATCTATTACAAAAATGGATCTATATGAAACCAAAAGGGGTTCTTCAACGGCTTTGCTCAACAAATCATATGAAGCACCTTTATTTTTAAGAGTGCAGCCATTCCTGATGCCACTAGATGCTGTGTATGTAAAAATCCTTGAAATTGAAAATAATAGTAAGGTCTTTGAGGTTGTGCATCACAGCACGGAGCATTACATCCTCATCCCTGATTCTGTTGATAAGACCGTAGCCAGATATAATCTACCTTAATCTACCCCTCCCCCTTTCTCTTTCTCGCGGGGGTAAATCCTATTCAGTGCACAGAGCTCTCTCAAAACAGTACACAGTGTTCATGCAGGGGGAAAAAATCAACAAAGAAGAAATTCCTTTTTTTTGCAGTAGTTTACATGCTGCATTTTCCTTTGCTGCAGATTTCTGGTAACCATGTAGAGTTGACTGTAGGCCATTCAGGCATTCACTAGATCAAAGGCTGATCAAAAAACAAATATATTGTAAAAAAAATATATACAATAGTGCCTGATTTGAGTCTGATTTTTTAAAAATATCTTTTTTAGTTTATTTTTTGGGCTTTGATTATATTATATTTGGTTATATACTTCAGTTTAAGTCCCTACAATATGTCAGAAATAACAACAGTGAGTGTGATATTGTTTTAGTAATTCCCTTTAAGCACTCCAGCATGTACCAGCATGTTTCCTAATCGCAGACATAGCAATGAAGCAAAGGGATGAAGTGTTTTTACAAAAAAGTGAAAGATATTGCTTCTTTTCTCTTGACAGTGGTCCCGAAAAATGTATCACTCTACCAAAGGTGTGAAGTCGCACCTGAACATATGCCAGATTAGACCATTTACAACTAATGAAAGATGCAGAGGATTGCATACTTCAACATCAGACGTATTAGAGGCACATCATTTGAAATGAGATGCCAGAGTCCATCATCAGCGTTAAATGAAGTGGTGGCGAATCCACCATAACCTTTTATAATAACATTCTGCACATTACATAACAGCAAAGTAGTCCGAATCAAATTACTGGATAAAGGAGTGTTGACATCATGGTCTGGATGGACAGAAGACAGATAGAAGCTAATATTTCCGAAGACATGCAGGTTCTCAAACTTACCACCAATAAAGAATACGATGCCATTTGGAGAAGGAAACAAAACAAAAGCAGTTTTAACCCATTTAGTGAAAGCCTCTGTGCTTCACCGCATGCAGCTTTTATTCCTGAATGAACTGATCAGAGTAAGATGCAAACCATCCCAGCTTTTCCGAATACATAAATAAATAAACAAACACAAAAATGTACTCTTATGTGTATGTTTGATCAGCCTGAGCTCTCGTTAAGAAGCTCATCAGCCACTTGAGAGGTATATTTAGCGTACTTTGTAACACTATAATCTTCTGGAACTGGCTTCAATCGACTTTATGACTCGTTATTTATGAGTTCACTTTACTGCAGTATAAACGGCAAGGAAGCTAACATGTATATTTATATCTGCACTAGAAAAATCATTGTGTTCCCTTTTCTGTAGCACACATTTGTCAGACTCTTTTATTCGCCAGTAGAGCACGACTGGCCTCGTTTAGCCTTGCTAAAGGCACTCCGTGACCTCAAGCTCTGACAAATGTAATATTTGTCAACACAACCAGCTAGTTATTTCTTTAGTCATACATTCATTGTATTCTCTGCATTTTAAATGGTTGTGCATTAGAATAATGTTAGTGAACATTAGGGTGCGAGTTAGCCAAAGTAAGGCTTAGACTAGTATGGCTGGCCGTGCATGGTAAATGTTTTTAATAGCGCCTTCATTGTCATTTAATCTTATTAAAAAAAATAATAAAGAAATAAATAAAATTGGGGGACAAATTTTCACTCCAATCAAAACTTCTCACAGACAGGCCAATTATATTATCTACTATAATCTGCTGACTTATCTGAACTGCTCAGATGATTGGATTGTATATAGTATATAATATATATTTATATAGTAAGAATTTAATAGAAATCTCAAGCAATTTTAGCACCTCTCACTGATACACATCTAGTGTCCTTCAGAAAGAGATATTGTAAAGGCAGAAATGGCCAGAATTGCTCTAAAACTATGCTTTATGTTGCTTTATGCTAGCATTATTGTTTGAATGCCTGTCATGTCTGTTGTGGTCAATTCAGATTAGATCTTAAAATATCATCTGCAAACCAGCCCAGTCCTTATAAACTTTGTACATACTAATCTATTTGTACATACTAATCTACATATATAGTGGCCTATATCTTGTTACATATACCATATTTATAATAGATAGATGTTCTTATTGCTTGTATTTAAATGTATTGCAGTCTTTGTGTTCTTTTGCTCAGAATAATGCTTCGACTTATCTGTCTATAACCACATAAAGTAATTTTTACATTACTTTTGATTATTGTTCCTGTTGCATTTTAATACTGCAAAATTGTATGAAATATTTTATGAAAAGAACAGCATTCCTACATAAGTACAATAAGTACTTTAAGTAATAACATTAATCTTAATGGAAACCTCTGTTATATTATCTCTGTCGTTGTGAGACATTGCATCACTCAGCTCGTTTAAAGGGTAACTACAGACCACCCCTGGCTCTGAGATGCCCTAATGTGTAGCTGCAAAGGTCAAATTAACATGCATCTGTGCCTGGCTGCTAGCTTTTTTGAGACAGTCCTATGTTTGAGGCACTGAATCATTGGCTCTGTCCTATTTACTGAGATAATTTTTTTCCTGTGTACCCTCTTCTTGTGTGACTACTAATATGGCAGAAAGGATTAGCGAATACAGAATTGTGAAAAGCTCCACAAGATCTCACACACACACTGAGGCTTTGCAAGGTCACGTCTGTGTAAAGTATTTGCTAAGATGCATTATGGTGAAATTGATACTCAAAGCCCTTAAGCTTACAATGCTAACTAGTTCTTTCCTGATTATGCCTACTGTTAAAGCGCCCACTCCACGATTATACACCAGGTGAGTCTGCTAAAGCTCAGAGGTCAGTGTTTCCCAGTGGGTCCCCTCTGACTCAGCTGTCATAAATATTCATTACTTCCACTGTCCTCCTAATACAGCAATGGCAGACATGTAAACACTCCAGTAAGGCCTGTTCTGAACATTCTGACAATGGTTATTGTAGATTTAGCTTCGTGGAAAGTGATACACCACAACTGAAGGTTCATTCAGCATGTAATAGTGAAAAGAAATGCTAAGAAAGGGGTGTGTATTATGACCATGGATGATATATAAAGGCCTTGTTGTCTGTGCTTAGTGTCCTAGTGGACTTCCACAAGAAAGAGTGACATTTCGACATGTCCTCAAATTTATCATATAACACATGCCAATTTTGAGCAATAAATAAATAAATAAAAATAAAGTTGGGATTTAGTGTTTCCTACCGTCTTGCACCTCGTCTGGCCTCTTGCGTTTCTCGTAAACCACAATGATGACCACCAGAATGATGATTTCAGCCAGTACACCCAGGAAAGGCCAGAGTGGGGCCAGATGACTGCGCACCCGGAGGATTGACATCGATTCTTTAAATCCGATAATGTTTGTGGCATTGCAGACATACTCGCCAGGGTCTGTGCTGATGTCTAGATTTATAATATTCAGTTCTGAATAATTGTCTTTGTTGGTGATGAAGAAGCGTCCAGTACTGTTGTCGACATCCTGGAGAATAAAGAAAATTGTTAACCTTGAAAAACAAGGCATTTCATTAAGTTGTACTAAGATCACGTGTACTAGGTATTAAGCCTTGCTTTATTATATATATTTTAAAATTTTTAAAATTTTAAAAAATGACAGTTAAAAGTATAGCATCCATAGCTGCAAGCTTTATTATATGGTCTAGCTGACAGTAGGATAGGAGAACACAGTACATACTATGTATGATCCCTGGCCGACTTTTTTCCGCCATGTCCAGATGGGATGTGGGTATCCCACAGATTTGCAGTACAGGAGCGCGTTCTCTCCTTCCTTTTTATTCTCGCTTCGCTTGTGACCCGTGATTTCAGGAGCCGCTATGCGGAAAGAGAAGATAGCTGACAATTTATTACAGCTTTACAGCTTCACAGTACAAATGATTTGTAACTGTTTATATTTGTATCACATTTGCACTGTGATAATCATAGTAATTAAAGTAATCATAGAAATTGCACACAAGCTGACCAAGTTACAATGATACAGTAAATGATTACAGAGCATTTTTTGAGTTCTCCTAACTGCATCTCAGTTTGGTCAATAATACATATTGACTTGAGCATCAAAAACATCAGTAAATGAGCTACAGCTGAAATACTGTCAAAATGATGTGTAGTCTGAGTTAACCCCTTAACACTCCAAGGCTTATTACACACTAAGGCATATTTCTCAGTAACTTCAGGGACTTCTGTACAAACGGGTTGGAGTATTTTCTGCCCATAGGCTCACCCTAGCACATGGTGGGAGGCCTTCCTATCCACAGATTCCGGACCATGGAAGGCTGTGGTGTTGATGGGGTTTAAACTTATGATCTCCTGTCTCTTGACTAGCAGGCAGTTAGACAGTTGCACCGCTCTAGAGCTGTGAAACCAGGTATATTTTTATGTCCAAGAAAAAAATCAGAAAGATAAGTTTACTCAGAACTGTGTTTTATGTAATTTCACAGCTGTAAGGTGGCACAACCGTCAAACTCCCTGCTCAACAAGTGTGAGGAGATCATACGTGCGAAGTTCTGATAAACTGTACAATTAGAGTGGAGGGCACATACTTAACAGTCGTACAAAATATTTAATCAACTTCAGCTGCAGCTCATTTACTGATGTTTTTGAGGCTGAATTCAATGTATACTGTTGACTAAACTAAGATGCAGAAGTAAAAAAAATCGGAGGAGTTTAAAGTAGACTCAGAAATGCTCTGTAATCAGTTACTTTATCATTTAAACGGACCTGCCTTTAAACGCTATGCACCTATTAACTGAAAAATATATCCATATATGTGTTCAAATACAGCACTCCCCTTTACATAACAGTAGTCACCTATAATAGAAATTCATCAGTTTTAACACTACCGAAGAAAAAAGCCACTGCACATGAGCGGATTTTAATTCCGAGGCATGAAAATGACTGAAGGCAAGATATCAGCACATTCTTAATTAAAATCCAAACCCACTCCCTGTGAGCTTTCTTACAGAATATCTTCTGCTCTGCTGTGTCATCATCTTCTCATTAAATGTCTGGTTAGAACATTAGTCGGACAACGTTGCGCATTAAAAGCTCCTTGGGGTTACCGTTGGCCGAAATCTGTGACATTTTGGCAACCAACCAGCCTCCTTTTAAACACTGCTCTGTAGTGGACAGATAGCTGCTGCAGCCTTTTTCTAATCCCTAAAATTACGGTAATTCCTTCCATGCAATTAAGCAGGATCAGGAAAAAGGGGCCTGGAGCGAGTGTTTTCTACTGTGAACATGGAGGCTGGGGCGGGCGTGGCCTGGGACACGGGTGACATCACCGCTCTCTAATTATGGTGCACACGTGCCATCTGAGGATTGTGCGTATGTGTGCGCGAGTGTGCGGGGCTGGAATAGGATGATGAGCAGGAGCTTAGCTGTGCATTATCCTCACATGCTTCTTTCTCCCTTGAGTGAATCGCCTACCCTCTAAACAGATAGTGCTTCCTCTATCGGGCAGCTCTGGCCTGCTTCCAAGCGCTGAACCCTAATGGGGGTGTGTCTATGTGTTTGTGATAATTGATATAGAAAAAAGATAGGTAACATTGCGGAGATGCTGATCGCTGAATTGGAATGCTATTTGCAGGGAAACCTAACCCGTGCTTCTTCTTTTCCCCCTACAAGGAAAGAGCTTGTGTAACCCATACCAAAAGGAAATGAGTGAAGCTAACAATATATGGAACAGAGTCAAAATACTCTCTTCTGTCGACAGAGGAGGGAAATGCATTCCCAGGCTGATGATAAATTCATGTGAAATGCAGAATAAGGCACCCTTCCGCAGGATGAATTTCCAAAACTGTCGCATTATAATGCAGTGTGTTAATAATTTGTTACATTTAGCCTGGTATAACAGAAAGCAATAAAAAATATGGATTATGCATACATAAAGGCGTAATACATTCATTTACTGCAAATCAAATTATGCTGAAAAGCATTTAAAAACACAAATTTCTCACTGTCAACCCAAAATACATGAATGCGCAGGGACAGATTATCATCGTGGACAATAAACTCCTGCCATTAGAAACGGCTGGGAGTGGATCCAGCCCTAATCCCACCCCAGCACACAAGCCTCCATCTGTTCCCTCAGAGCTGAGAGCTGGAGAGATAGAGGTGCCAAGGACATGAGAGCCTGGGGGTGGAGCACAGGATAGCAGAGCAGCAGAGCTGGCCATGGTGCTTTCAACCTGAACAGTTTTTTGGGCATTGGATTAGAAGGCCTCACCCTTGTCTGTCACATAGATGCGCTATAGATAGAACAGATAGATACATAGGTATATAGATGCTCATTATTTTCCATCAGAGATCATATTACTGTGACGTTACAGGAAGCCCAGTTTGACAGTATTTTGTGCCAGATTGACATAGAAACTAACCAGCTCTCCAACAAAATGTGTGTTTTTTAAATAAATGTGAACTAGGAACATCAAACCAGCAAAGCAGATCTCCATAAGAATTCCAAATCTGTACTACTGATTGTTTAAATGAGGAAATCTAACCCTGGCTACTCATCAGAGCTAAAAAGAAAAGCCTGTAATATTCTGGTCTTGTCAACTGGGGAGATTTCTCACAAAATGAGGAGTGTAGCATGCGTAGAAAAGGGAGCATGCGTCCTGTCATCCGCCAGGCAGGGAGAAGCAAAGTCAGAGCTGAGCGGACATCAGCATCATTGCATTACGCAACCAGGCAACGCTTAAGACAGCCTTAACATAATGGTCCAGGCATGCTCAGTGCGCATGATGCTGGTGTCAAAACAAATTGGCTTAACTGTGAAGAGGATGTAGGCAAGCTCGTACTGTGCAGTGTTTCACAGGTCTGTGGCCGCAGGGGGTGATTCCTCTGTGTCTGGGATGGTCTGGAATGCTGCGCTGCTCTAATGTAGTTAACGCTTTACTTCATTAAAGGAGACTGTAACTTAATAAAACACGGTTTCAAATTTGAATAATTGTAAATGTGACTTCTATTGTTTCTTAACTGTGATAATCCTTTAACGGACAGCGCCTGGGCTTAATCTTTATGTCCAATAGGAAATTTAGAATTGTTGAATTATTGTCATTTTATAAGAAAATGAAAATACTCTGATGAAGAGATGAAAATATCTTAGAATTCCCATCTGCCAATGCCAGTATTGACACATGAACAATTCTAAAACCTTAAACATTGGGAATGCTTCTACTTGGTGCCCTAGAATAGTACTGTGTTTTCTTTAGCATAGTTAAATAATGAGAGGTTAATACATGAAGTGACCAATCGTGACCCTCTCCTCCTTGTCTCCTCCTTCAAAAGAAAATCCCACAGAACCGGAAAAGGGCAAAGTCCACCCCCCCCTCCCAACTGTTATGTAACAGTCTAGACGTGTTACATTTATGTCTCTACAGTTTACAGGAATTCAGCCCACTAGAAAAGAGCAGAATATGGAAGCAAGGTAAAATTGCAAAAAGTTCATGCTAGCTGACTGCGTGATGCACCGCTCAGGGATGGGTCAACAACGCTGTGAGGATGCCAATGACGCTATCTGGATGCTACAATTGTCCAGAGAAGCTAACAGCTAGCTCTACCAGACCCTGCTACTGTATCTTCAGCAGGCCATCTACACACCATGCTAACTAGACAATGAGAGGACCCAGAGAGGACAGCAACACTCTCTCACTCACTCGATAAGACTCAGAAATGATCACAATTATTACAATTGTCTTAAAACCTATGCTATGCTAGGCTATGCAGCTGTGGGCCATTGCAGGGCTTTAAACAAGTCAATGCAGAAAGTCTACCAATGCAGAGTCTATCATTGTTTTTTTTCAGGTGCCCACCGTAGTAAAATCAAAATAACAGAGTGGTAAATAGGCTTGTGAAACTGAATCTGA
The DNA here is from genome assembly GCF_030463535.1 of Salminus brasiliensis. Lineage (NCBI taxonomy): Eukaryota > Metazoa > Chordata > Actinopteri > Characiformes > Bryconidae > Salminus > Salminus brasiliensis. Next base: position 27,097,022 of record NC_132890.1, on the reverse strand, counting down.
ACATCAAATTCACATACTTATTATTTTTATGTCAAAGAACAACCTGATACTCAAAAAATACTCAACAAATGCATTGCATGGCACAAAGTCAGTAAAATTAATAAACTGCAGATATGTTAGTACTGTAGTCCAAATTGTCTGCTGTTTTAAAGGGCGATAAATGCCTCATCAAATACTGGCTTGCCCAAAATCGAATCTTGCCTGATGCTCAGAATTTTCATTTAAGTCACTTTCTGACGATACTGAAATGATTTGGATTCCACCATTCATTCCTATTCATTAAAAGAGCTGATTCTCATGTGAGAACAACTAAATCTGAGTCCTTTTCAATTACTGATCTCCCACTATACTGCACGATGAATGGGTTCGCAGGCCTTGAATTCAGAAGCACTGCACTAATAAAATGTATATTCTTCTAGTAATTTGGCTCTTTGTGTCAATACAAAGTCCAAGCTCCCATTCTCTGTGAATGATAGTCATTGTCCAGAGGCCACTTTGTCATCCACTTTGTGTGGAGGAAACTCTAATGAGACTGAATCTCACTCTGTCTGCACTGCTGCACTCAGAGCTAGACTTTTATATGTGACTGTCTGGATTTATCGCTCTGGCGAATTGCTCTTGTCAGATTTGTCTGTTTCTGACTAAGAGGGTCGCATTCCAGATGAGGGGAATATACTTACAAATAGCACGTACTTACAAATTCTTAATTATATCACAGAGACGTGGTGGAGTGCAGCACGTGTATTTTACAATGCAATCAGTAGGTTGAACATGTAGACGTAACGTGGCTCTCAGCGGTTGTTGATCCCACAATTTTTGGACCAAATGCACCTACATGTTTGTGCCAGCGCATGTCAACGAGCCGGGGCACTGTGCCACCTTCAAAAGATTTTTGGGAACATGCTAGAGGGGATTTCCTGCCAGTCATTTTAAGCGTTAGCGACAGCTTGTATACGCAAAATACCCTACCTTTGACTTCGATGGAAGCATTGGCATTGGGTGCCATGTCGAAGGTGTAAACACACATGTATTCCCCTGCATCGTCCGCCCTCGGTTTTCTCAGTCTTTAAAAAAATGAAAAGAAGAATTATTATAATCAGAGATTAATTTTTTAATTAATCTTAAAGTTTTTTTTTTTTTAAGATGCACTGATTTGCAGTACTTTCATCTGTGCCACTACTGACCCTAAATTATTATCGTTCCCAAAAAATGGAATTCCATTGAGAATTACGGTTCTAGAGAAACTCTGAAGATTTCTTCACAGTGGTAGTGAATAAAACCACAAATCCTAAGTGTTCATAGCCTTTAAAAGCTACATCACAGAACGTTACTGCATAAAATGAAAATGAAAGGTGCTACAAAGGGGTCTTTAAACGATGCTATGGAAGAACCACCAAAGAACCCTTTACTTCCCATGTCTTCCCATTTCCCAGGCCCATGTCTGCATGGAGATTTGTGGGTGTAAAGAACCGTACACATAAATTGAAGGTTTTTAAAACCTACAAAAGGTTCTCCACGCTCACACACTTCTATTACAAACATGGTTATTTATGGAACCAAAGGTGGTTCTTTTATGGCATCACTGAAATAACCTTTTATGGCACCTTTATTTTTAATAGAGTGTAGCTCTGAGATAAGGTTTTGCTGTTAATAAAACATACCTATTTCAGTACACACAGGACAGAGAAGTAGATGCAAAGCAGTTGGTGTACCATAGTAGCTAACAACACTGCCTTCCCTGTGCCAAACTAGGGTTCGACTGCCCAGCTGGACTAGCACACCACGCTCCACCAATAAAGAGTCCTTGTGCAAGACTCCTTACTACCGATTTAAATGTAGAGCGACTTACACAGGTACGCAAATGTTGGATAAAAGGTCAATGGAAATGTAAGACAAAATATTACCCAGTACTCAAATAAAACTTAGGATAGTACATTTGATGCCTCCTATTATCACCTATGTATAGAAACACAAGTGTGCACAATTCTCTACAATGCACAATACCAAACCACTTTGACTGATTATGTTTTTAGCTCAACCACTGAATTATGTAGAAAAAAAGAGCTTTTCTTCCAGCTTAGCCAGCTCTAAAAGAGTGATTCCAACTATGACAGTTCAGAAGTAGAGCTAATGTCTAAATACTGATGCAAATACTAGTCGAAGTACTAACAGCACCAGAGTGTGGATACTTAATATCAGTGTCAGTACTGGGAAGCAGTGCCAGCAATGGAAGGATAACATCAGTACATCTCCAACAATTCTTTAAAAAGAATTGAAATGGGGAATATCAGGTGAATTCCATTTTATCTCCTATCTACTGGAAATGGATGGATAGATGGATTTTTAGTTTTTACACTGATCAGCCATAACATTAGTAGGTGAAGTGAAAAACACTACAGTGGCAACTCTCAAGGGTGGAATAAATTATGCAGCAAGTGAACAGCCCATTCTTGAAGTTAATGTCTTAAACGCAGGAAAAATGGGCAAAGCACAAAGGCCAGGCTGCGATGGCTGGGTCAGAGCATCTCCAAAACGACAGACTTGACAGGTCTTGTGGTGTATTCCTGGTATGCAGTGGTCAGTACCTACCAAAAGTGTTAGAATAAAGGACAACCAGTGAGCCGGCGACAGAGTCATGTGCACCTGAGGCTCACTGATGCGATCCAAGGATGCACTTCCACCTCCCAACTTATAGGTCTTAAAGGATCTGCTGCTAACGTCTAGGTGCCAGATACTACAGGACACCTTTAGAAGTCTAGTGATGTCTTTGCCTCAAATGCTCAGATCTGTTGTGGTGGCACGAGGTGGACCTTTAGGGTCTGGCTGATCGGTGTATATACTTTACTTAAGATAAGCCTCTGCAGTAAAGGCTATGATGCTCAAACCCCTCATACACTTTACACAGCTATCATCGTCACATCACACATTAGTTACAGCATCGGATTCTTCTTCTCATTTCGATATCAGATCCAGCATTTTCTCCCTGATACCGATACCATCAAAACTAATATGCCATCTCCCGATAAAACAATAGTGTCAGTCTGCCATTTTGGTTAGGTCAATCCATGAGGACACACTTTGGCACTGTACTGTACTTGCATGCTTTGTTAGAAGAAAGGAGATGCTTGAGCTCTGTGGAAGAGCTGCTGGCATGATGCTGTCTATTCCAGTCATGACTGTCACTAGAGAATTACTTGCATGCGGTCTGACAGGATATTGCCTTTCAGACACATCACACTTGGCTATGAACGGTCTTGTGGGGCTGCAGTTGCTAAGGATTCTCAGGTAAAACCCTAGCGAGACTTGTTACATCACAATATCTTTTCTGTGAATTATATATTGCGTAACACCATCATTACTGACTATTGGTACGTTATGTATTATTTAACAGGGGGTAAATGATCCTCCAGTTAAATGAACCCTGAATCAGTTGATAGCGGAGTCTGATCATGTTTACACTGAGCCAATGTCACTGATCTAATGATACGTTCATTGAACATTTGAACAAATGAACAAAGCCAAAGGTTAGCACAGTTTTTTTGTGACTGGGTTGACAACTGGGCTGCCAGATTTCACACCCAGCTTTCAGAGATCCAACCAAATATTAAGCTATTATCCGTCAGATAAGGTGTGGTGGTGTTTTTTTTTTTTTAAACGACAACCCTGACAGAAGGGAAGATACAGATACCTTATAACAAGTAGCAAATATCACCCACTACTAAGTCTTGAAGCTTTCCATTGACCTGATATTGACCACATAGAAGAATACAAGTCTGCAATCCATTGCAAAACATGAACCTCACATTAACTCTGTGTTTTTCAGTTCTTTTCTTGTATTTGCGATTTCTTCTCCGTTCTTCATCCAGAAGCTTTCCCGGTGGGTATTATATGAGTTGGTAAGGTTACACTGTAGGGTGATGGGAGGGTTCTCTTCCTGTGGCTTTTTAGCAGGCAAAATCTCCTGATCAGAGGCATTGATCTTTGGCTCTGAAACAAAACCAAATCCATTGGGAATTAAAAAGGCTGAGTACTTCACTTAATGGACATTCAAACTCTATTGTAGCTGGCTGTCTGACTCTTGTGGGTGGTAGGAAAGGATACAGACAAAAATGGGCCTACACAACACAGGCACAGATAAATGACAAATAGAAAGAAACGTTCAGTTTTACTACAAATACTTTCACGATTAGAAAAATCAGCTAAAAGCCGAATCAGATGATACACTATATAGACAAAGGAATTGGGAGACCTGTTTCGTTCATAGTTTCTTCTGAAATAAAGAGTATTAAAAAAGAATTATCTTGCTTTAGTTTGACAACTCATCCCAAAAGTAAAGGATGGAGCTCCATCATTCCAGAGGACACAGAGACTCATTAGAAGGGGTACCCACAGACATTTGGACATATAGTGTACGGTTTGTGTACATCAGCTTCTTCAAGAGGTACGGCTTATGATTTAGCAAATTTCCGAGGCATGGCCGTGTTGACTAAATAACACAAAATTGAGGCCTGCTGTTACTAATTCCTCATACAGGCCACTGGTCCTCCCTCTCATTAATGTTGTCACCTATACCGTCTTTATTCCTTGGTCGCCCTCTTTGAGAAGTCTTGCATGCAGTATGTAATTATAGCGATTGTAAGTCAAAGAATGGCCCAGTACCTAAGGCCTGTAATTTCCTAGTCTTCTTGTATCCATAGTTTCCATGTTCCCTGTGGTCTGACTCCAGCTAAGCATTGTGACTATTTGCCTTAATAGACATGACTTGCAGATACATCCGTCTGCCTCAAGCTCCCATAAGTTACACCTACCATGTCATTATCCATGCCCATACTTACCTCCAGGCCTTGGTTTTTACTGGAAGAAGAAAAGAATTAGTATGCAGCGACCTACAAATGAATATTCCCAGTGAGCACTCGGCAGGTTCAATTTTGATTGTATCAAGACTACATTATGAGCATGCAGGTTGTTCGCTGGAGTGCCAGTGCTTTAATAAGTGCCTACAATAATCGTTCCTTCTTAAATGATGTTCATTTTGTCTTGAAATACACATTACAAAGGACATTAATGGGCATTTGAATATGCTGACTCCAGCATTTTTGTCAATGGCTTGGGTACAGGAGGTAAACAATACATTACTGGTTGAGCTCCTCCCTCGCTGCATCAGGGCAGGCCTTCCATGGCAACCGGAATACCCAGTTGGAAAGAAGGGCAGGGGAGGGGGGGGCATAATCTTGCTACTGGCTTGTACAGTAAACCCCTCGATCATTGCTGCTCAGAAGGAAGAGGGAGGGGGCCATGAGTGACTCCAATTAGCATTCCTAGCACCTTCTCCTGCAGTTTGGTATGTCCAATAGCCATAGGGGTTTTTTCTCTCTCTCTGACACTCTTCCTATCTCTCTCTGTCTGTCTTCCTTTCTTTCTTTCTCTCGCTTGCTCTTCCTCTCTTCTTCCTGGCCAGCAGCGAAGCACCCTCTGTCACCTCAGTCTGTTTGACTGAGCGCAAGTCATCCGGCCTACACGTGCATAAAAAAAATAAATAATGGCAAAAAAAAAAAAGAAAAACAGGCACAGTACTTCATTTTGATTTGTTAGCTGTAGTGAAAGGCACTCAGGGTCATGTGATCCAGCTGCCTCTATGGAAGGTCATTTATAGGACACCTGCTTAGAGGAAGAGGCACTGGTAAATCAATGATTTTGATCCTATTACTCCTGCTTTCCACTGCGGAAATAATGTGGAATCAGGAAGCACAGTGAAAATCTCAGAAGAATCTTCCCTCAAAACATTTATTTAAGTGAAAAATGTAACTAAGATGGACATTTAAAAAAAGCTTGAATCGGAATGACCAGTATGGGATAGGCAGTTGAGAATTAACGTATCCATGTTTCGCCCACAAATGCTTTCTTTTTTGTAGCTAAAGTTACGAGACTTGACAAGTTTCACAAAAATCCCATTCAGCCTAATCAGTTCACTACTTTGAGTTGACTTTCCAGTAGCTATGCTATTAAGCTGGACTGTACGTTTGTATGTTGTAGTTTGTAGGGACTCTAAGCTGGTTGAAAATGTCATGTGAATTTGCTGCACAATTGCACATACACCCAAACAATATGGAGCCACTAAAGTATCAAGGTAGGAAAATAATATTTAGTGACCTAAACTGTTCCCTCAGTTCAATAAGTTCTCTCAATTTAACAATCCGTTCCCTCAGTTTCCTCAAATTAACAAAAAATTTTCTTCAGTTTAATAAATCCCTTCCTCAGTTTAACAATCCTAACAATTTACCTTCCTTAATTTAATAATCATTTCTTCAATTTAACAATCCACTTCCCCAGTGTAATAAATAATTCCATCAATTCAATAATTGATTTAATGAATACTTTCCTCAATTTTACAATCTGTTTCTACAGGTTAATAAATTGTTTCCTCCATTTAATAAATAATTTCCTTAATTCAACAATATGTTCCCTTATTACTCTAGTTTTATAAATAATTTCCTTAGTTTAAAGGGTCACTGTAGTTTATTAAACAGAGGCAACAGTTTGTGAAATCGACAAAAAATTTACCAAAGTTAGAGAACTAATTGTTAAATAGAGGGAATGATATATTAGATCGAGAGAACCTCTCTAAATATTATTTTTCTACTCTTGTTACTTTCTGGCTCAGTTTGTAACGGTATGACTTCAAGCAAAATACATCTAATTTGACCTCAATAACACACTCTGTGTTTCTGTATTTTTTTTATTATTCAAACCCCAAGTTGTTTTTTAGCTTAGCAATAGCTTGAATGGGATTTTTCATCCTGTGAAGCTTGTGAAGAGCATATTTGAGAGCAGAGCATGGATAGGTCAACTGAGACTTTGCATTGGACATAAAACTGCAAGATCTAGACTACATAACTCACGCTACGCTCTAGGACACATTGCATACACAAGCACAGATCTACACACTGAAACTACGAAGCTCAGACAAGACCAAGACCACCATGTATTCCGGACGCAGTTCCCGTCCACAAACTATACATTCTTTTCCCCATGACGTCAGCATGTATAGCCTGTTATATACATGTGATACGTGTGTATTACATGTATATAATATGAAAACACTGACTCTCAGTAATGACAGAATATATATAAATATATATGAGGCTTCAAGGGCTTTCCATTTTAGTCGCCCCACTTTTTTCTTATCATATCAAGGCATCAAGGCAAAATGTCCTGAGGGTCCACGAGCGAATATGCCGTGCAAAGAAAACATAAGCTATTATTGGACGTTCACCAGAAGTGGACAGTTCCTGTCTGTGTAGAGCCAGCACAGTGTGGCTTGTGTGCTGCTCTGGCCACATTGTTAAAGAATGTCTCTCAAGAACCTCGCAGTAGTAGCTGTCATGAGAGATGAGGAGGAATGAAGAAAGAATCCTAATTTTGTAAAGCCCCCGAAAGCGCAGAGCAGGGAAGCTGCACTTGACCAGCATTCCACATTTGCCATTGCTTCAGTGGTCAGTTTGTCAAGCCATACAGAAACGAATCAGGTCGAGTGGACACCCATTGCATTTGAAGGCTGGTATGCACGCAGCAGAGGTAGTATAGGATATAATGTCATTACTGATTTGTGGGTCAACACACATTGCAAAGAAGGCACAAGGTTGTGTAATAGCTTCAAAATAAAGGCTTTAAGGCAAGTAATCAGTAATCATTTGCTGTTAGCTGCTATTAGTTTGTTGCATATTGTTCTTTAAAGGGCACCCAAACGTGGTATATGCTGAAGTAGGTAATGCTGCCTCTCCTTGTGTCTTCTTATACTGTCCACCCTTTCCCCACGGCAAAATGCACACAAAAGAAACACGTTGTGACTTCAAAGCGCCAGAAGGCCTACATGTTACAGACAGTGCACATAATGTTGGGCTTTGAAGTAAATAAAACAACCCACGCAACGCGGGAAGTAAACATAGCGTAAGGGAGAAAGAAAAATCTTGGCAGTAAGATCCTTATGAAATAAGAATTAAGCGAACTGTTTAAGTAACAAAACAAAGATGTTTAAAGACACAAGACAGGAAGCGACACAGGAACAGCCAGGATGGACTTCATGTTAGGTGAGGGAGGGTGGTGTAAGGGAGGGAGAGAAAGGCAGACAGAGACTAGGGGATTTGTCTGGGTTTGTGGTCATCCACAACAAGAGGCTCAAGGGGTTCAGGAAAGGCAGGGAGTGAATGTCTGTTGAATTCAGTAAATCCTCAAAATCTACTCAAGGTGGAGTAAAGACGAACATTTGAATAAACCAAGGGCATCCTCAGCTGTAATCAAAGAGCTTGATTGCATTAGGAATTCATTTAATAAAAATAATTAACACAATCGGTTAAAATAATATAAATAACAAAAGTTTTTTTTTTTCCCTTTTAACCGTACATGTAACGAAGCTAGGTGGTAGGACAAGGAGGGGAGGGGGCAGTTAGTTGTTTCACCATCTAACTACTACAGTACATATAGACCACTCACTCTGCAACACGGAAATGGTGGCCTGAGCTCGGATCCAGGTGATGGCGGGGTTTTGGCGCAGGTCGTTGCGGCGCGGGTCGTTACTGGCCCGGCACTCGTAGGTCCCAGAATCCTCCAGCGTAAGGCGAGTGATACCCAGCACACTGACGCCATTGGTGCCGTACGCCGTGTTGATTGTCACCCGCCGTTTGCGGGCACCGTCCCACAGCTGCTTGAAGGAGTCGGCCCGGTTAATCTCAGCGTACCACCACTGGATCTCCGGCGTGGGGTTACCGACCACGTCGCAGTACAGCTCAAAGGTGTCTCCCGTGAGCTTTGTCTCAGACATAGGCGACTTCACAAACCCAGCTGGAGAGGAAGAGGGTTTCAGAGTGGTGGGGGGATGGGAGTGGAAAGGAAGATGCAGAAAGAAGAGAGAGGAAAAGAGAAATAAGATGAGGGGGGGGGGAGAGGATGGGGAAATAAAAGTGAATGAAAGGTGAAAAATGAAAAAAGAATTATCAAAAGCAAATCAAGAAGCAAGCCACAAATTAGAGATGAGTGGGTAGAATAGTTTGAGTATAGTAAAAGACAGGATAAAAGAGCAAGAAGGTCAATGTATTAGTGAGAAACAGGTTAATGGACCCTTGAAGCAAGCCTGCTGTAATTCATCGTTTCACTTGCAAAAAGGCCTTCAGCTGAGGTCAGTGTTCATTCATACGCACCTCAGCATCAGTACAAAAATGAAACAGAAAGGCCCACTTATTTAAAGAGTTTCTGTTGTTTAATCACCATTACCATCTACATATCAAAGTCAAATAATACAAAACTCAATCAACCGAGATTTATCAGAACTGCTAAATACATCCAGTATCAAGTGTGAGAAAGCTGGCTGTGATCATCCGAAGTGGAGCACTGTTATAAACCCATCCTTAAACTATTTACTGTATTTTATACTATTAATACATAAATATATGTATGTGTGTACAACTAGACAGACTTACAAAAAGACAGATAGATACCAAGGTATGATACTAAGGGTGTAACCATTTTATAAAACAGTGTATTAGAATTTAAAACTGCTTCAATCCTGCTTTGTCAGATTAATAGATTACTGTATTTTGTTATAAAATAACATATTTTTTCTAAGTCAAAACCATATGTCAGTTATATAACTAGAGCCCTGGAGAGTCAAGAAATTTAACACATTATATAATATAAGAAATCAAATCAAACCTTAACCTCAAAATCATATCCAACCTGAAAATGTGTCATTACTCCATATAGATGAGCATTTACAGATATATAGATAGATTGATTGATAGACAGACAGACAGACAGATAGATATAAAGATATATATATATATATATATAGATAGATAGATATATTCCCTCAGATGTGTGTTGGATGTTTGGGATTTAGAGGTTCCAGTTGTTGAGGTGTGTTGTTCTTGTTTTTCTTGCTGCTATTGATCACACAGACTACAGTTAGAACTGGGGCAATGTGTTCTACAAAATAACTGAATAATTGCAGCTGCTGCACTGTTGTAATAAATAGTCTGATTTTTCAGTGAAATTGGATTCCCCTAACTTCTTGGTGTGTGTCTAGATCTTCACACACACACACACACACACACTCACACACATACTCTCACCCCCCCATATCCCCAACACCCTGCACACACATACATAGACACGCTCTCTCTCACTCCCCCTCCTTCTCTGTCTGTTGGTCTGTCTGCCTGTCTCTTTCTTACATCCTTTTGTCTGTCATGTTGTGTTTTTCACCATCCATGTTAGAAAGCGGCAAGACGAGGAAGAGGGTGTTTAAAAAATGGACATGATTGCTTATTCTGTAGTTAAACCTGTGTAAATCTACTGAGGAGACAGGCTGGGCTCTGTTATGGATTACTGACAGAAGCATAGACTGAGTCTCTGAACAATGATGCTGTGATAAGACCATATGTTTAGACAAATTATGTGTCCTGATATTAGCATAGCGACACCGTGCAAAGCAGCTTCATGATCAAGTGGGATAGTTGCATACATACTGTAAGAAAAAGGCAACGCCAGCAAACCCCTTATATAATTCGAACCGTGTAAAGATCTAAACTGCTTGCTGTTCATGAATATTATGACTGTACAGTTAGTTGTTGACTCTCTTGGCAACAATAAGTGGAAATAAATACAGTATAAAGCTGTATCAGCTTTCACATGGTGTTAATTATCTTCAACATATGGCACGGTGTCGGTCGTAATTCTCGAATTCAGCACAGGCTTCAGTCATAAGAGCTCTAAGAACAACACAGCTATAGTGAAGAAGCTCCCTTTTGGTTTCAGTGATGGATAAGCATTAACTGTTTTGAAAACGAGGTCAGTTTTCCCTTCCAAAAGAACTGCCTTCAAAAAGGTCACTGTATCATCTCTAAGTAGTCCCTGCTCAGTATGATGCGCCTCATTGCCTGAATCACATTTGGCATCAGATCAGTGGGTGGAACGTGATTGAAAACCCAATATGGTCTCCTTTTCAATGGCAGTAGATAACAGAAAAATCCATCTTCACTGTCAGTGGTAGAAGGAACTGAAGATTTTCTTGGCATTATTTTTTGTTTACCCAGGTAAAGCACTTTGGGAGTGAATGTGACCAATTTGGGAATGAAGAATGAGTTTTCTACGGTACCTGCTCTCCAAAAAAGCCTATAATCACTGCCAGGCCACAGCATGGCATACTTATCTACTGCACTTGGCCTGAGACCCCTGAGCAAATATTTTGAATCATAAATGATTCAACATACATCTTGACTTTCTTAATTTTATTACACATATTTCTTATTTTTACACGTATATGTGTGTATGTATATTGTCAGTAGATTTCAGATTGTTTTAGTTGCCAAATCAAAACCTGCACAAACCAAAAGAATGAGCACTGTGCTCACACCGATCGGCCAAAACATGGGAATGCCCCCTTCATTCCACCAAGAGATGGCTCCACCAGAGAGGGCTCTGACCCATCAATGCTGGACTTTACAAGACCTCTAAAGGAGTCCTGTGGTATCTGGCACCAAAACGTCAGCAGCAGATCCTTTAAGTCCTGTAAGTTGTGAGGTGGGGCCTCCATGGGTCACATCAATGGGCCTTGGGCAGCCATGAGCACATTGTTGTACTTCCTTGACGCACTATTGTTAGGTAAGGATCACTGCATCCCAGAAACACCTCACAAGACCATAGCCATCACAATCCGGCCCTGGATCCTGGATGCTTGCCCATTCTTCTGCTTCCAACACATCAACTTAAAGAACTGACTGTTCACTTGCTGCCTAATATGTATATCACCCACCCCTTGACAGGTGCCATAATAGCAGCGATACAACCTCAAAGCAAGCACCAATATCTATATCACCTATAAGTTTCAGAAAGTGTATAGTTAAAGATAGCAACAGGCCATTTTAGTAGGGCTTGGCACTGTAATACCATTTCAGTGATATTGGCAGGAAAACTGTATTGTAATAAAACCTTATAGTCTAAGATTTAGTTTGTTCTTGGTGATGCACTGCATTATGTAATTCATGATGTTTTTCAGTTCTCAGTCCCCAAGGATATTTACTCAAAAAAAAAAACTGCATGCATCTTCTGGGTCAGGGTCTTGTACCACTATGTTCCATTGATCCAAGTGATACAGTCTTGGGCTGTAAGCATCATACTGTATTTAGAGACTATTCTGGGATAGAATCTCAAAATGGCTAGTAAATCCATTTTTGATAGGCAGCACCACCCAACCCCATTTATTTCATATTCATAGTGGAAGTAGGGTACTGCAACACAGCCTGGCCTGCTCATTGTGCCCCTGCCAGCTACTCTTGGAAAAGAGCGATGCAAGACATTGAATATATTCATGTCTCATGACAGTATCTAAAAATAACACGATAACATATTTTTTGCCATGTCAGCCATTCCCATGATTAAGATGATAAGAACATTTACAGCTTGAATGAAGCATAATTATGAATAATTGAGAGTTATAAGAGAAGAAGACTCAGCAAAATGACATGATGCTGTCAGGCACGCCTACGATTATGATATTTTGGAGAATTTAGAACTTCAGTGAAGACAAAGCATAATAAGAAGCTTGAAGCTAGCTCACATTTCATGAGAACATTGGGCTTTATTTACCAGCCATTCTTAAGAAGATTAAAAAAAGAGATTTTACAAAGATTCTGACATTCCCCACTGTTTTCTTATTTGGGATTTGTTCAGCTTACGAGGACAATGGGATCCATCATTATAAGAGCAGAGCTGAGAATAGTTCTGCACTTTAAAAACACATCATGAATCTGACATTTTGTTAGGACTCAAGAACAAATTCTCAGAAAGATACCAGTAAATGAGGCCCATGGTTTGTATTTTAACCACACAAAGAACTTACAGTCCTGTTTTCTACCAATTGGGAACATTAGCTAGTCCGATGTCCAGCTGGCTTTGGAAACGTTTAGCTGAAGACAGAAGGATGGGCCGTATTCCTTCAAGATACTCTCATCGTAGTGTCTTCATTCAAACTGCAAGTATCGTTTTCACTATTCTGGTACCAAGTACTTGACTGGTTTTCTTTCAGTGCTGTCTCTGGAACAGAGCTCTAAACAAAAGCAGAATCTCAATCTGTGTGGACAGCTGTAAGACTAGATTTTCACTTAGCTGAATTCTCTGCCTGCAGCTTATTAATATGAACCATAATTATACTCTCCCTCTATGGAGACATCTGTGTTTGGAGCTGCTCTCTGCCTGGTGAACAGACCAAACCCATCACACCATTTCCACCATTCCGGGGAGACGGAAAAGAACAGGATCAGGCTCAGCTTTTTCAGTACAGTGATGGGTTGCGGGAAAAAAAATATAGTGACAGGAATAACCTTACCATGTTGTCAGCAAAAGTAGCAGTTAAGCTCAGGGCTAGGTAACCTCAAACAGTATTACACACAAGACACACAGAAAACGCACAATTCAGTCACGCTTCACTTTCCACAACAATATGTAGCCGCCTACTGCAAGAGCACAAAATCGTGAGCCTTAGAGAGATGAGTAGCCTCTCAGTATTCAGTATTCATTCAGATCATTACGACTGTCATGATTAGTCGATTAAAAAGACAATTAACATGTACTTTCTCAGTGCATCAGCAGTGACTAATCAGCAATTTGCATGGGAATAATGCCTCATATCAAAACCTTGTAATCATTCAGAAATACCATCTGCCATGTACATCATTGCATAATGACTATATCAATAGGAACAGCCCAGAATGCCCTGGAATATAATATTTCCTCATTTTATGTGCATTAAAATTTAAACACATTACTCCTTCCTCAACTTGGAGAGGTTTTACTACAGCAGCGATATTTCAAAGTCTCCTAATAGTCTGTCTTGCAGAAAGAGTCTGGAGATCACAGCTGTTTCTGGGCATTTTTAGCACCATCGCTGGATCCCCATGCCCCCTATTTTATGCACGTTTGGGCAGTGATGGCTCTGTGATTAGAGTACTGGACTCTTCATGACAGGGTTGTGGGTTCGATACCCAGACTCGGCAAGCTGCCACCGTTGGGCCCTTGAGCAAGGCCTTTAACTTTCTCTGCTTCCCGGGTGCCGCAGCGATGGCTGCCCTCCACTCCGGGCAAGCGTGTATGTGTGTGTTCACTGCACAGATGGGTTAAAGACCGATGAGGTCACATTCCATCATGTATCCAACACAAATGGTGATTATGGTTGTCTGTCATTTTGACATCCTGAATAAAGACTTGATAGAAGCTGCAAATATATGGAAGTATGCTGACCTAATGTGGTTCAATGGAGAAACAAATGTTGAGTAAATACAGTAAACACAAATTTAGGGTTACGTGACTTGCTGCTGATGTTGAGGCGTTATATTTGCTGGAGTGTTCTGTCGCTGTGCCCTGTGTGTTTCCTCTGGTCTGTCTTCCTCGCTGCTCTGGATAGCCTAATCTCCGTACTCTCTCAAAGTAGTCTTTGCCTTTAGCTTAGAAAGTATGGAGTTAATTTTGTGCCAAAATCTTGGAGAGAAGAGGACATCAGTACTCTGAGCGCACAGCTATTTAGCTAATGTTAAAAAAATGCTAACACTAGCACAGTAGATTCTATAGATGGGTGTCCTGTTTACATTAGGGGGTGCGCGCACAGCCAGGCGGCAAATGCACATTGGAAACATAGCCGGTCAGTAGGTCTTAACGTTAGTCAACTGCTGTCATCAGCAATTCCAAATTGTTTTCCACTTCTGTCCATTTCATTTTTCATCTTCTATGATGTTTGGCAAAGGCATATAGACCCCGAAACATCTTCCATCCATCTTCTCTGCAGCTGGTGCAATTTACTGTAATTTTTGCTTTCTAGCACGAAGGCTACTGCTTCCTGTTGCTTTCTGCGTGCATCTCTCTGATGATGTTGCACAGAATCCCATCTATAACACTGCAATGAACACCATGTGATAAACTGAGTGATGATTGGTGCAATGACAGGAACGGCCCGAGAGATCTCTGATTGGCTGGAGTTTAGCATGTTCGAGTTTGGAATAGAGAGAGCGCTGTTGAGCAGGGTTGGAAAAAGCAGAAAAGTGCCTGTAAGTGCATTGAAGTTCGTTAGCTGTTCGCACGGAGCACCACTGTCCTCTCAAAATGCAATATTTCTTTTAAAAACATAATCATCTTCTCTGAATGATTTTGGCAGTAAATGAACTACTTTCGTTAGTGTGCTGGCTGTATGTGAATTTTGGGGGCGTAAATGTAACAGTTCAAAAACTATAATGAGTATGAAGCTGTTGGAAACTTGTTGATCTGAGATTATGAGTCAGAGTATTTGAGAATTCAAACAGTCATGATTGTTTTTTTATCTTATATCTTATGTATCTGTATCTATGTTGGAATCCATCTGAAAAGTGCCACATTGCACCGAGCAACAGTACACACTGCAGAAACACTTACAGAGCATCACAGCAAAGCATCACGTTCAAGCTCATGTTAAACTCTCATAGATTTAATGGAATAAAGCTAAACACATTTTATTGTGTTTATTATTATTATTATAACAATAACAACAACAATAATAATAATAATAAAAATAATAATAATAATAATGTCCTGCCTGTGTAAATTCTAACTCTGGTCTGTATCTGGGTTTATTAAAGTGCGGTACTAGTAAGATGTATGTGGCGTTTTTTTGGACGCTGTGTCTTGTCAACCTGACACATCTGGCATGCAGTAGCCTGTACTGCTATTATTTTATAACTATTATATTACTACCCATTATTATTTTCACAACTGGATGGAAACCTGGCTAGTGTTCTGTCCTAACCTGCTTAATATTGTGTAGCTCTGTCGAGGCATCGACCCCACAAGACATGGCCAGCGTTTTGAAGCAATTTCTGCTACAGTAGCTCTTCTGAGGGATCAGATCGGACGGGATAGCCTCCTCTCCCCACGTGCATCAATGAGCCTTGGGCGCCATGACCCTGACGCTAGTTCACTGGATGTCCTTCCTTGGCTCTCTTTTGGTAGGTACTGTCCACTTCAACCTGGGAACACTCCACAAGACCTGCCTGCTGTTTTGAAGATGCTCTGACCAAGTTGTCTACCATGACATTTTTCCAGCTTCCAACACATCTTCCAACTTCAAGAACTGTCTGTTTACTTGCTGCCTAATATGTAGATCCTACCCCTTGTAACAAGACAGTCAAGGATATTCACTTCACTTCTCCTGTCAGTGGTTTTAATGATATGGCTGCTCTGTGCATATTTTGAGTCTTTTTAAAAGCATCTAATAACGTCTGATAAATTTTGCCGTAGTTCATTTTTATTGTTCGGCCTTTTTTAATCTCTGATTACTGGATTAACTGTCAAAATATTAGGTACTCATATTATCAATAGTAACAGCCCTGTACGCTTGCACAGAGCTTTAGTGCAGTTTATAAATGGAACATTTATAAATATCCACTAACAGTAAGATGCTCCAGTGCTTGCTGTCTGCTCATGGATGTTTTGAGTGCAACGCGGGCATTTAGATCAGACCGGAGACTCCATGAGCACCACTTGCGTGTCTACTTTTCCAGGTGGGAATAGAAGCTCTCCTGAGGACAGCAGATTGCTGCACAGGTCCTTGTGCTGCCTGCCTGGCACACAGAAGGATTACTGGGACCAGAAATCCTGTCCTACAACGCAGGAAATAACTCGACCAATCCCACTGGGCTCCTCCACACGTCAACATATTACGAGTGCGTTTAAGTTGGCAGATAGGAATAGGATTGTTTGTGCCCTCTGTGTCGGAATAGTGCTTGTCTTTGATTTCAGTCTCATGGGTCAATATCTGTAGAAAAATGATAATAATGATATCGCATATGTAACTGCACGGGAACGGGGCTACCTGTGAACCTCAGTGGAACATTATGTCAGCCCAATGAGGGTGGAATGATTTCAATACAATTTTGGACTTTCAAAGCATATTAATATTAATGTTTTGCTCCTGCATGCACCTCCACCTTCTCCAAGTTACCTAACAGTTACCTTATCCACTTTTAATGCACAACAATGGTAGTAGTCTGACTAAGACGGATAGTATAACTAAGCTGTGAGCATGTAAACAGTGTGGTTTCATTTGTATAGTCTGTCTATGGCCTTAGTCGCCAAGCTTATCCTGATTAAAACATGCAGTCCAGGCCGATACTGGCATGCAAACTCTTCGATCGGTCCACACACAGATATCTGGTGGCATTTCCTGTGATAACAAACGTGGCGGGTAGCCTGTGACAGAACTTCCGTGTCAGTACTATTCTTTGTCGCTGCTTGGAGGAGCATAACATCTATGTTATACACTATATGGACAAAAGTATTGGGACACACCTCTTAATCATTAAATTCAGGTGTTTGATTCAGTCCCATTGCCACAGGTGTATAAAATCAAGTACCTAGACTTGCAGTCTGCCTTTACAGCCAAAGACATCTAAAGAGTGGCATTATTGAAAAGTAGGCGCATTTAGGAAGTGGCAGACCAGGTAAAGTTACAGAGTGGGGTCGTCGAGTCCTGAGGCGCATAGTGCATTAGAGTCCCAATGCTCTGCTGACTCTAAGATCCAAACCTGCTGTTAGAGCTGCAAAGGGGCATGCAACTCCATATTAATGCATATGGATTTAGAATGGGATGCCATTAAAGCTGTATTGGTGTCCCAGTACTTTTGTCCAGATAGTGTACAATCCAATGGGAGGAGGAAGCGGGAATGGATTTTTCAATCAGATAGTTGATGCAGCAGGCACTGTGCACATTCTATTGGAGATTTGAGCCAGACCAATCGATATCTGTGGTGTATATGATCATAGTTCTGAAGAAACACATAAAATATCAGAAATCATAGCCATAGCATTGAAAACGTGTTCATAAATCGCTGAACTTCATCACCATTATAGTGTGTACTGCAATGACTACTGACTAACTAGAGCTCGTCTTAACTAGGGCAGCAATAGATATTAGATTAGACTTTATAGGTTATTTTATAGGTTATATGCTGTATAGGTGGCTGCTTAGGAGTAAGACCAATCTCTCTGCATTGATTTGAATGGTTCATTACTGTTCTGTCTCACACACTGGCCTCTGGATTTATCTCCCTCCTCTAGGCTTAATCTTGACCCGTCCTGGAAGATATATTGGTTTAAGGAATTTTACAAGAGCATTACAAGAGCACTGTCCTGATGCATGACAGCAAGGTAATGGGATTCAGGTCTGGTTAACTAGTTAAACACTTTGAGGAAGGTAAGCATCCACCAATACTTTGTTTCAGAAGACTGAACCTCTCAGGATGAATTGTATTGAAATATTATACATTAGCCTTTATTCTCCTGTGGTACCCTGGAAAAGGATTACTATTGATCTTTGAGAGAATCAGCATGACTCCTATACCAAAGAGCCAACGGTTTGCGCTTCCGGATACAACACAAGGAATCTTTCCATAAACAGAAACCTACTTGTGCCAATAGGCAGTGGCTTGGGACCTTGCTGGGAGCACAGCATGCTAGTTTTACTTGCGGGATGCTGGGACCAAGTTCACCTCACATCTCGACAGAAGCCGCCTTTTTTTGGCAAACTGGAGAGACAGTGGATCATCATACCCATGGCATTAACATGGGTTTTTGTGGATCACATTCAGCTTGCACTGGACCATAGGAAGAGCCAGGTGTAAACACTCATGTGTAGAACCACATTTGGAGGTGGTCAGAGATGTTTCTCCATCATATTTTAAAAATATGTCCGGATACAATCAGGCAAGCAGAAATATGTCTCTTAAAGAATATAATATATTATCCATAACAGTAATTATTACTGTAATGGATACGGGTATCTCTCTCTCTATCTCCCTCTCTCTTTCTTATTTACCAGTAGATGATCCACCACAGCTGATAGTATTGCAGACAGCTTTTTTACCTTGCGGTTTAAATGGTCCTTTGCATTTTTGAGCCACCATTCCTCAAAACCATTCACGGTCTGCCAGAGTTGGACCACCTTGATGAGAAACCATCAGTTACAGAAAGTAGAATGAAAATTATGTATGTGTTTATGTGCTTTTTTACGAGAGAAAGCAAAATGGAATCTTTTCTGGTCACACTGGAGATGCATTTTAGCGAAAGGTGAAAACCATCTGGATATAATAATAGTTAATGCCAGGTGTAAACAGGCTCACTGATGGCCTCAAAAATACTAAAATGACCTTGAAAATGGTAAACACCATTATTTTGAGAAATGCTGCGTAATCAGAAAGCGCTAGCCCTTAATCAAACCCAACACTAGATTTGTAAATAAGAGGCTGCTGTCTGTTGCCGCTTTCCATTTGGGAATATTAAGTCAAAAATAGGTAAACTATAATCCAGGTTACACATGATGCAAGGCAAAGCTAGGCATCCTGACCTCTGTGAAAGCCCTCCCCCATTTCCTACACAGCTGGATGTTCATCTTGCTGATCTTAAACTGTTCACTGGAGTCCACAACAAAACAGAGAAAGCCAGCAACAACCATGCGACCCCTTCCATTAAGAGTTGATGGATTCACTTTCACAAAAGAATGTTAAAGCCACAGTTCTGTGCTCCATGTCTCCGCTCTAAGAATAGAAACATGCGGCAAAATGGACCAAAGCTATTTACAGTCCTGCAGATATCTGTTGCTGAATCTGGCCCTCAGAGGACCGTCCATCCACACCGTGTTTAATGGCTTTTTGCTTTAGCCCCCGCCCCCCCTCCCCTTTCCCCCCATGCTAATTAAAGTTTTTGTTTTCTAAAGCCAGCTGAACATTTTAACCAAAGCTGTCACGTTCATACATTCATAGGACCATCAGATTGAATCATTTGTAGGATGGGGGGGAGGAAGGGGGGCAGTGAGACAACCGACAGTGCATCTGGCACGAGCTCGTGGCAGTTTGTTTTTCTGAGACGTGCGCGGGAATTAAAACTGTACGTCATGTGCGATTCACAGGTATGAGTAATAAGACAGTGCATCTCATCACTCTGCTAAATCGGTCTGCCAGTGCTGAGTATCTTAAGCTCCTTTGTAATAAAGCAGACAAGGCCAGGCTTACCGCCACAAAACTCCAAACATCAAGCGGTGGTTTCTGGAGCGTTCGGAATTTCAATATGGGACTGGTGAAAGTGGCCGGTATGTGAAGCCTACAGCGTAGCTCAGTATGTGTACAGATGGGCTTGGCTCGACAATAGTCAGCCTATGAAACAAAGCCAGCGACTTGCTGGGGTTGTCAAAACATGCCTTCACATCCACACGCACACATTCTTTTTGTATGTCTGCCTTGTCTGTCTGTCTCTCTCACTGAGTAACATACCAGAGTGTGAGCGCAATATGTGCATTTCTTTCATTCTGTCATTAAAGCAACACTATGCAGCAGCTGTTCCTTAAAATATCAGCATCAGTATCATGTTGATGCTCCACTAACTGTAACAGGAAGTATGGAGTCTCTGTCATTCTTACGCCAGGATGTAACGCTGCGACTGCACTATATAACTCTGGTAGAGCTGAACGAGGCAAGTGAATTACATTCCTCAGCTGTAGGGGGAGCCCAGAAGCAGGAAAATACAAATTCTCACATAATGCTGCTTTAAATTCAGTACTGCTGATAATGTAGCAAGTTGATGTATGAAGTGTATAAAGTCCCATAGTTCATACGAGTGGTGTAGACCAGAGACATTGCAGTAGTGAGGACAACAATCATCTACCAGCCTACTTCACTGTAGTACAGCCATGACTGACAACATTTCTAATCATCTAAGCACTTAGCTTCCTAGAAGCCGACAGAGTGGCGGGTAAGGGCTAACCACAGGTGTTTTTCAACAACCTCCCAAGGCTGCCTCACCTCCTTGGTTAACACTGGACAGCATAATCCATAGGTCACACTAGAAGGATAACCCATGACTATGAACACAATCCAACCATGGGAGAGACTAGTCCACCCAACTTTATTCTTCTTTTTTTTAAATTATTAGAAATCCTGGGTGGGGGGTCTGGCTTCTAGGTATGGTAGGCTGGTCCCCTCCCATGACTGCCCCACCTGCTTGGTTAACACTAGACACTAGCATAGTTCATAGTGCTAGGTCACACTAAGAGGACAACCCATGAGCACGACCTACTATCCAATCCTACCACGTGGGCGGGGCTTAACTGAATAGGGGTGGGGAAAGGAATAATAAATAACGCTTCTCTGAATCTGTTTGGAAAAGACACCCCCACTCCCCCACCTCTTCTGTATTACACACTTATATTCACACACACACACACACACACACACACACATATTTAAGCATCTAAGCGTAAACAAAACGATACACAGGCGAAAAACAGCATCTTGAGCCATTTGGACTGATTTAAAGCACTTCAGAACATTTGATTCGAATAGAAATATTAATAATAATATATTTTCTAATATAATAAGTACTACAGCGCTATAATAGAGGTGGAAATAAGAAAGCAGAAGCGTGGACCAGTGCTGCACTCCGCGCTGGACGGGAATCCTCTCTGGCTGACATAATAAGGACGCGCGAACGCGCACTAATGCCCACTTAAGACCACTCTTAACATCTTAACACCTTCACTGTGGAGAATCTCCACGTCTGGGCAGTCCTAGCACTGATACGATCACACTGAAGATGCACTAGAAGCTCCACAAGCACCACCAGTACGCAAACCGAGAAGGATGGTGGTACAGTATGGATATTATGGAGGCTAGGCAGATTACACAGGCAGGCACAGTGGACCCGAGAGAGTGCGTGTGCGTGTGTGTGTGTGTGTGTGTGTGTGTGTTTGGAGCTGTGCTCTCGCGACAGCAGCTCTGATCCTTACCGTTTTGAGAGGAGACATACTGCAGCATGACATTTCCGAGGACGACGACGGCCAGCATCTTTGTACAGGAACGCATGGCTGGTGGGTTTATAGTGGAAGGAGCAAGAAAGGAGGCGGAGGGGGGAGCAGTCCTGAGCTACACACACACTCACACACACACACACACACACACTCACACACACAAGCAGCAGCAGCAGCAGCAGCAGGGGAGCGGGACGGGACGGAGCTCCTGAAGATGGAGGTCTGATATCTGATGAGATAAAAAAAAAATAAATATAAATAAATATAAAAATAAAAAATATATATAAAAAATCCCGGCTGGAGGCGGAAGAACCCAAAGCGAGGCAGCGGGGGGCTGCAGAAAGCCGGGCAGCTCAGGGGAGCGCACACAGGGCCATTTGGGGGGCAGAGTCCGTCATCGCGCTCGCAGAGGAGAAAAAAACCTTGGCGTGTGCGCGTGCGTGCGTGTGTGTGTGTGTGCGTGCGTGCGTGCGCGCGCGCGCGCCTGTGTGTGTGTGTGTGTGTGTGTGTGTGTGCATGTGCGCCCCCCACCGAGTGATTTAGGCAGATCAACGCTGCTCTGCAGCTGCGCAGATGGAAGAAAGATTGACAGTGGAGGGTTCATGACAGAGGTCAAGCAAATTAAATGTGTTGGGTGTCGGGGTGGTATACGAGTGTGTGTGTGTGTGTGTGTGTGTTAGCAGTGAGTGAAAGGATACTGGGTAAAAATATGCTCAGGATTGTTTATATTAGCATTGGGAGAACCAGATACTAAAGGAGCACTAGACAGGACTAGTTTAAATACCATTAGATAAGCACCAGCTACTACATGAGTACAGAAGATCCCCCGATAGTTTTAAGTGAGCACCAGATACTACATGAGCACTACATAGTATAGGTGAGCACTACATACCAAATGAGCACCAGATACTATTATGTGAGCACTGGCTGGTATTTGGAGAGCACAAGATAGTATTTGGTGAGCACTAGATAAGTGTAAGATAGTACAGTATGTAAGGGAGCACCAAGTAATAATAGGTAGACATATATCTGAGATATATCTGATAGTGTTAAGTTGGCCCCAGATATTATTAAGTAAGCAACAGATATTATTGGGAGAGCACCAGATAGTATCAGGAGAACACCAGATGGCATTGAGGGAGCACCAGATCATATTCGGTGAGCACAAGATAACACTAGGAGAGCACCAGATAGTATAAGGAGAGCACCAGATTGCATTAACGGAGCGCCAGATCGTATTTGGTGAGCACGAGATAACATTAGGAGAGCACCAGATAGTATTAAGGGAGCACCAGATCGTATTTAGTGAGCATGAGATAACATTAGGAGAGCACCAGATAGTATTACGAGAGCACCAGATGGCGTTAAGGGAGCATCAGAACGTATTTAGTGAGCACGAGATAACATTAGGAGAGCACCAGATGGTATAAGGAGAGCACCAGATGGAATTAAGGGAGCACCAGATCGTATTTGGTGAGCACGAGATAACATTAGGAGAGCACCAGATAGTCTAAGGAGAGCACCAGATGGCATTAAGGGAGGACCACACCGTATTTGGTGAGCACGAGATAACATTAGGAGAGCACCAGATGGCATTAAGGGAGGATCACACCGTATTTGGTGAGCACGAGATAACATTAGGAGAGCACCAGATAGTCTAAGGAGAGCACCAGATGGCATTAAGGGAGCACCAGATCGTATTTGGTGAGCACGAGATAACATTAGGAGAGCACCAGATACTGTTAGGAGAGGACCAGAAATGATTAGGAGAGCACCAGACAGCACTAGGAGAGCACCAGATACTTTTAGGAGGTGGCCAGAAATTATTAGGTAAGCAGCAGATAGCATTTGGAAAGCACCAGATACTATTAGGAGAGCTCCAGAAAGTATTAGGTGAGCACCATATATAAGGTTGGTGCTAATATACACATCAGATTACTGCATTAATAAGAAGAAAGCCATAACTTGTATCACTTTAACCAGGGCTGCTCAGATTTGCCCATGGTTCAGAGTTGACCAGATATTTGATTATTCTGAATGCTTATGTTAATGGCATTGAGAAACCCGATCACTTCAACTTAATGTTTTAGTGGTAGATTAATGTATCGTAAGGAGCCCAAGGATATTGGTGTATTGTGGTGTATGCTTATTTCTGAAAACCCACAGTGAATGTGCAGAAACATCCATCTGTGACCGTCTCTCCAGGTTTTTTACACATACATTTACCACCACATATCACAATATGTATTTCACAAAATAATAAACAGATGTTGAAATTGCAGGATAACTCTTCAATAGAACTTCAAGATCCTTTTCAAAAAAAGGAAAGGCTCAGAAGGCATCTTCTTTGGATTTCCTCTTCGTCTTCTTATGCGTCTCTTCGTTTTCTTTTCATGCACCACCAGTTCAAACTGGATCGTACTATGTAACACTGTGTGGGTGGGTGAGTGACAAAAGGTCGTGCAAGGTTTTATTCTGGAGATTTCTGTTACACTTTGACTGCATGTGATAGAACATAATCATTCGAGTTTGGCATGGCTGAAAGAGCTGAACAGCACACCGCAGACTCCAAAAAT